>NW_026734819.1:0-225268 GCF_949786415.1 Peromyscus eremicus
ATGCCAGTGGTATTTGTCCTGTGTATGGCACATGGCAGCGCAATAGTGAATCTTCTTACCAGAAAACAACTCTGCTCGTAGTACCAGAAACTGCATGGGATTCAACTCCATTTAGGACTGCGGAACAAACGATAGCTTGCCTTACAAGAAACACACTCTGCTTTAGAGAAAAGAGCACTCATCTACTGTACTGTGTTTCCTATGTGGTCCAAACAGTGAGCTTGCTCAGAACAAAAGAACTGTGCTTCCTACACACACGGACCATATGTAGTTCAATTCTGCTTAGGAAACTGACAAGAACAGTAGCTCCTCTTCAGTCCGATACACCTGTACTTCTGGGAACAGACGCGAGTGCTATTTGCACTGTGTATGGCAATGACAGCGCAATAGTGACTCTCCTTACCAGAAAACAACTCTTGCTCATAGGAACACAAACTGCATGTGATTCAACGCCATTTAGGACTGGGAAACAAATGCTAGCTTGCCTTACAAGAAACACTCTCTGCTTTTTAGAAAAGAGCACTCTTCTACTCTACTGTGTTTCCTATGGGTTCCAAACACTGAGCTTTCTCAGAACAAAAGAACTGTGCTTCCTACACACATGGACCATATCTAGTTCAACTCTGCTTAGGAAACTGACAAGAACAGTAGCTCCTATTCAGTCCAATACACTGTACATGCTGGGAACAGACGCGAGTGCTATTTGCACTGGTGTATGGCATTTGGAGCACAATAGTGAATCTTCTTACCAGAAAACAAATCTTGCTCATAGGACAAAAAACTGCATGTGACTCAAATCCATTTAGGACTGGGAAACAAACTCGAGCTCGACTAACAAGAAACACACTCTGCTTTATAGAAAAGAGCACTCTTCTACTCTACTGTGTTTCATATAGGGCCAGAACAGTGAGCTTGTTCAGAACATAATAACTGTGCTTCCTAAACACACGGGCCATATCTAGTTCAACTCTGCTTAGGAAACTGACAAGAACAGTAGCTCCTCTTCAGTCCGATACACTGTACTTGCTGGGAACAGACGCAGTGGTATTTGTCCTGTGTATGGCAATGGAAACGCAATAGTGAATCTTCTTACCAGAAAACAACTCTTGCTCCTAGTACCAGAAAACTGCATGGGATTCAACTCCATTTAGGACTGCGGAACAAACGCTAGCTCGCCTTACAAGAAACACACTCTGCTTTAGAGAAAAGAGCACTCTTCTACTCTACTGTGTTTCCTATGGGTTCCAAACAGTGAGCTTGCTCAGAACAAAAGAACTGTGCTTCCTACACACACGGATATTATCTAGTTCAACTCTGCTTAGGAAACTGACAAGAACAGTAGCACCTATTCAGTCCAATACACTGTACTTGCTGGGAACAGACGAAGTGCTATTTGCATTGTGTGTGGCAATGGGAGCGCAATGTCACTTTCCTTACCAGAAAACAACTCTTGTTCGTAGGACCAGAAACTGCATGTGATTCAACTCCATTTAGGACTAGGAAACAAACGCTGGCTGGCCTTACAAGAAACACACTCTGGTTGTGAGAAAAGAGCACTCTTCTACTCTACTGTGTTTCCTATGTTGTCTGAACAGTGAGCTTGCTCAGAACAAAAGAACTGTGCTTCCTACACACACGGCCATAACTAGTTCAATTCTGCTTTGGAACCTGACAAGAACAGTAGCTCCTCTTCTGTCCAATACACTGTACTTGCTGGGAACAGACGCCAGTGCTATTTGTCCTGTGTATGGCAATGGCAGCACAATAGTGACTATTCTTACCATAAAACAACTCTTGCTCGTAGGACCAGAAACTTCATGTGATTCCACTCCATTTAGGACTGGGAAACAAATGCTAGCTCGCCTTACAAGAAACACACTCTGCTTTAGAGAAAAGAGCACTCTTCTACTCTACTGTGTTTCCTATGGGGTCCAAACAGTGAGCATGCTCAGAACAAAAGAACTGTGCTTCCTACAGACAAGGACCATATGTAGTTCAACTCTGCTTAGGAAACTGACAAGAACAGTAGCTCCTATTCAGTCCAATACACTGTACTTGCTGGGAAAAGACGCGAGTGCTATTTGCACTGTGTATGGCAATGGGAGCGCAATAGTGACTTTTCCTTACCAGAAAACAACTCTTGCTCGTAGGACCAGAAACTGCATGTGATTCAACTCCATTTAGGACTGGGAAACAAACGATAACTTGCCTTACAAAAACACACTCTGCTTTGAGAAAAGAGCACTCTTCTACTCTACTGTGTTTCGTTTTGGGTCCGAAAAGTGAGCTTGCTCAGAACAAAAGAACTGTGCTTCCTACACATAAGGACCATATGTAGTTCAACTCTGCTTAGGAAACTGACAAGAACAGTAGCTCCTCTTCAGTCCGATACACTGTACTTGCTGGGAACAGACGCCAGTGCTATTTGCACTGTGTATGGCAATGACAGTGCAATAGTGACTCTCCTTACCAGAAAACAACTCTTGCTTGTAGGACAGAAACTGCATGTGAATTCAAACTCCATTTAGGACTAGGAAACAAACGATAGCTTGCCTTACAAAAAACACACTCTGCTTTTGAGAAAAGAGCACTCTTCTACTCTACTGTGTTTCCTTTTGGGTCCGAACAGTGAGACTGCTCAGAAAAAAAGAACTGTGCTTCCTACACACACGGCCATATCTAGTTCAATTCTGCTTAGGAACCTGACAAGAACAGTTGATCCTCTTCAGTCCAATACACTGTAGTTGCTGCGAACAGATGCCAGTGGTATTTGTCCTGTGTATGGCAATGGCAGCGCAATAGTGAATCTTCATACCAGAAAACAACTCTTGCTCGTAGTACCAGAAACTGCATGGGATTCAACTCCATTTAGGACTGCGGAACAAACGTTAGCTCTCCTTACAAGAAACACAATCTGCTTTAGAGAAAGAGCACTCTCTACTCTACTGTGTTTCCTATAGGGCCAGAACAGTGAGCTTGCTCAGAACAAAAGAACTGTGCTTCCTACACACGGGCCATATCTAGTTCAACTCTGCTTAGGAAACTGACAAGAACAGTAGCTCCTCTTCAGTCCGATACACTGTACTTGCTGGAACAGACACGAGTGCTATTTGCACTGTGTATGGCAATGGGGAGCACAATAGTGACTTTCCTTACCAGAAAACAACTCTTGCTCGTAGGACCAGAAACTGCATGTGATTCAATGCCATTTAGGACTGGGAAACAAATACTAGCTCGCCTTACAAGAAACACTCTCTGCTTTTTAGAAAAGAGCACTCTTCTACTCTACTGTGTTTCCTATGGGGTCCAAACAGTGTGCTTTCTCCAGACAAAAGAACTGTGCTTCCTACACACATGGACCATATCTAGTTCAACTATGCTTAGGAAACTGACAAGAACAGTAGCTCCTATTCAGTCCAATACACTGTACATGCTGGGAACAGACGCGAGTGCTATTTGCACTGTGTATGGCATTTGGAGCACAATAGTGACCCTTCTTACCAGAAAACAACTCTTGCTCATAGGACCAAAACTGCATGTGACTCAAATCCATTTAGGACTGGGAAACAAACGTGAGCTCGCCTTACAAGAAAAACTCTCTGCTTTATAGAAAAGAGCACTCTTCTACTCTACTGTGTTTCCTATAGTGCCAGAACAGTGAGTTGCTCAGAACAAACTGTGCTTCCTAAACACACGGGCCAATCTAGTTCAACTCTGCTTAGGAAACTGACAAGAAGAGTAGCTCCTCTTCAGTCCAGTACACTGTCCTTGCTGGGAACAGACGCGAGTGCTATTTGCACTGTGTATGGCAAAGGGAGCACAATAGTGACTTCCTTACCAGAAAACAACTCTTGCTCGTAGGACCAGAAACTGCATGTGATTCAACTCCATTTAGGACTGGGAAACAAACGATAGCTCGCCTTACAAAAAACACACTCTGCTTTTGAAAAAAGAGTACTCTTCTACTCTACTGTTTTTCCTTTTGGGTCCGAACAGTGAGCTTGCTCAGAACAAAAGAACTATGCTTCCTAAACACACGGCCATATCTAGTTCAATTCTGCTTAGGAACCTGACAAGAAAAGTAGATCCTCTTCAGTCCAATACACTTTAGTTGCTGCGAACAGATGCCAGTGCTATTTGTCCTGTGTATGGCAATGGCAGCGCAATAGTGAATCTTCTTACCAGAAAACAACTCTTGCTCATAGGACCAAAAACTGCATGTGACTCAAATCCATTTAGGACTGGGAAACAAACGCGAGCTCGCCTTACAAGAAACACACTCTGCTTTATAGAAAAGACCACTCTTCTACTCTACTGTGTTTCCTATAGTGCCAGAACAGTGAGCTTGCTCAGAACATAATAACTGTGCTTCCTAAACACACGGGCCATATCTAGTTCAACTCTGCTTAGGAAACTGACAAGAGCAGTAGCTCCTTTTCAGTCCAATACACTGTACTTGCTGGGAACAGACGCGAGTGCTATTTGCACTGTATATGGCATTTGGAGCGCAATAGTGACTCTTCTTACCAGAAAACAACTCTTGCTCGTAGGACAAAAAACTGCATGTGACTCAACTCCAATTAGGACTGGGAAACAAACTCTACCTCGTCTTACAAGAAACACACTCTGCTTTTGAGAAAAGGGCAATCTTCTACTCTACTGTGTGTCCTATAGGGCCAGAACAGTGTGCTTGCTCAGAACAAATGAACTGTGCTTCCTAGACACACGGGCCATATCTAGTTCAACTCTGCTTAGGAGAATGACAAGAACAGTAGCTCCTCTTCAGTCCAATACACTGTACTTGTTGGGAACAGACGCGAGTGCTATTTGCACTGTGTATGGCAATGAGAGCGCAATAGTGACTTTCCTTACCAGAAAACAACTCTTGCTCGTGGGACCACACACTGCATGTGATTCAATGCCATTTAGGACTGGGAAACAAATGCTAGCACGCCTTAAAAGAAACACACTCTGCTTCTGAGAAAAGAGCACTCTTCTACTGTACTGTGTTTCTCATGTGGTCCAAACAGTGAGCTTGCTCAGAACAAAAGAACTGTGCTTCCTACACACACGGACCATATGTACTTCAACTCTGCTTAGGAAACTGACAAGAACAGTAGCTCCTCTTCAGTCCGATACACTGTACTTGCTGGGAACAGACACGAGTGCTATTTGCACTGTGTATGGCATTTGGAGCGCAAGAGTGACTCTTCTTACCAGAAAACAACTCTTGCTCGTAGGACCAAAAACTGTCTGTGACTCAACTCCATTTAGGACTGGGAAACAAACGTGAGCTCGCCTTACAAGAAACACACTCTGCTTTAGAGAAAAGAGCACTCTTCTACTCTACTGTGTTTCCTATAGGGCCAGAACAGTGAGCTTGCTCAGAACAAAAGAACTGTGCTTCCTACACACATGGGCCATATCTAGTTCAACTCTGCTTAGGAAACTGAGAAGAACAGTAGCTCCTCTTCAGTCCCATACACTGTACTTGCTGGGAACAGATGCCAGTGCTATTTGCACTGTGTATGGCAATGGGAGCACAATAGTGACTTTCCTTACCAGAAAACAACTCTTGCTCGTAGGACCAGAAACTGCATGTGATTCAACTCCAGTTAGGACTGGGAAACAAACGCTAGCTCGCCTTACAAGAAACACACTCTGCTTTAGAGAAAAGAGCACTCTTCTACTCTACTGTGTTTCCTATGGGGCCAGAACAGTGAGCTTGCTCAGAACAAAAGAACTGTGCTTCCTACACACACGGACCATATGTAGTTCAACTCTGCTTAGGAAACTGACAAGAACAGTAGCTCCTCTTCAGTCAGATACACTGTACTTGCTGGGAACAGACGCCAATGCCTTTTGCACTGTGTATGGCAATGACAGTGCAATAGTGACTCTCCTTACCAGAAAACAACTCTTGCTCGTAGGACCAGAAACTGCATGTGATTCAACTCCATTTAGGACTGGGAAACAAACGATAGCTTGCCTTACAAAAAACACACTCTGCTTTTGAGAAAAAAGCACTCTTCTACTCTACTGTGTTTCCTTTTGGGTCCGAAGAGTGAGCTTGCTCAGAACAAAAGAACTGTGCTTCCTACACACACGGCCATATCTAGTTTAATTCTGCTTAGGAACCTGACAAGAACAGTAGATCCTCTTCAGTCCAATACACTGTAGTTGCTGCGAACAGATGCCAGTGGTATTTGTCCTGTGTATGGCAATGGCAGCGCAATAGTGAATCTTCTTACCAGAAAACAACTCTTGCTCGTAGTACCAGAAACTGCATGGGATTCAACTCCATTTAGGACTGCGGAACAAACGATAGCTTGCCTTACAAGAAACACACTCTGCTTTAGAGAAAAGAGCACTCATCTACTGTACTGTGTTTCCTATGTGGTCCAAACAGTGAGCTTGCTCAGAACAAAAGAACTGTGCTTCCTACACACACGGACCATATGTAGTTCAATTCTGCTTAGGAATCTGACAAGAACAGTAGCTCCTCTTCAGTCCGATACACTGTACTTCTGGGAACAGACGCGAGTGCTATTTGCACTGTGTATGGCAATGACAGCGCAATAGTGACTCTCCTTACCAGAAAACAACTCTTGCTCATAGGAACACAAACTGCATGTGATTCAACGCCATTTAGGACTGGGAAACAAATGCTACCTTGCCTTACAAGAAACACTCTCTGCTTTTTAGAAAAGAGCACTCTTCTACTCTACTGTGTTTCCTATGGGTTCCAAACACTGAGCTTTCTCAGAACAAAAGAACTGTGCTTCCTACACACATGGACCATATCTAGTTCAACTCTGCTTAGGAAACTGACAAGAACAGTAGCTCCTATTCAGTCCAATACACTGTACATGCTGGGAACAGACGCGAGTGCTATTTGCACTGTGTATGGCATTTGGAGCACAATAGTGAATCTTCTTACCAGAAAACAAATCTTGCTCATAGGACCAAAAACTGCATGTGACTCAAATCCATTTAGGACTGGGAAACAAACTCGAGCTCGACTAACAAGAAACACACTCTGCTTTATAGAAAAAAGCACTCTTCTACTCTACTGTGTTTCATATAGGGCCAGAACAGTGAGCTTGTTCAGAACATAATAACTGTGCTTCCTAAACACACGGGCCATATCTAGTTCAACTCTGCTTAGGAAACTGACAAGAACAGTAGCTCCTCTTCAGTCCGATACACTGTACTTGCTGGGAACAGACGCCAGTGGTATTTGTCCTGTGTATGGCAATGGAAACGCAATAGTGAATCTTCTTACCAGAAAACAACTCTTGCTCCTAGTACCAGAAACTGCATGGGATTCAACTCCATTTAGGACTGCGGAACAAACGCTAGCTCGCCTTACAAGAAACACACTCTGCTTTAGAGAAAAGAACACTCTTCTTCTCTACTGTGTTTCCTATGGGTTCCAAACAGTTAGCTTGCTCAGAACAAAAGAACTGTGCTTCCTACACACACGGATATTATCTAGTTCAACTCTGCTTAGGAAACTCACAAGAACAGTAGCACCTATTCAGTCCAATACACTGTACTTGCTGGGAACAGACGAAGTGCTATTTGCATTGTATGTGGCAATGGGAGCGCAATGTCACTTTCCTTACCAGAAAACAACTCTTGTTCGTAGGACCAGAAACTGCATGTGATTCAACTCCATTTAGGACTAGGAAACAAACGCTGGCTGGCCTTACAAGAAACACACTCTGGTTGTGAGAAAAGAGCACTCTTCTACTCTACTGTGTTTCCTATGGTGTCTGAACAGTGAGCTTGCTCAGAACAAAAGAACTGTGCTTCCTACACACACGGCCATAACTAGTTCAATTCTGCTTAGGAAACTGACAAGAACAGTAGCTCCTCTTCAGTCCAATACACTGTACGTGCTGGGAACAGACGCCAGTGCTATTTGTCCTGTGTATGGCAATGGCAGCACAATAGTGACTATTCTTACCATAAAAAAACTCTTGCTCGTAGGACCAGAAACTGCATGTGATTCCACTCCATTTAGAACTGGGAAACAAATGCTAGCTCGCCTTACAAGAAACACACTCTGCTTTAGAGAAAAGAGCACTCTTCTACTCTACTGTGTTTTCTATGGGGTCCAAACAGTGAGCATGCTCAGAACAAAAGAACTGTGCTTCCTACAGACAAGGACCATATGTAGTTCAACTCTGCTTAGGAAACTGACAAGAACAGTAGCTCCTATTCAGTCCAATACACTGTACTTGCTGGGAAAAGACGCGAGTGCTATTTGCACTGTGTATGGCAATGGGAGCGCAATAGTGACTTTCCTTACCAGAAAACAACTCTTGCTCGTAGGACCAGAAACTGCATGTGATTCAACTCCATTTAGGACTGGGAAACAAACGATAACTTGCCTTACAAAAACACACTCTGCTTTTGAGAAAAGAGCACTCTTCTACTCTACTGTGTTTCGTTTTGAGTCCGAACAGTGAGCTTGCTCTGAACAAAAGAACTGTGCTTCCTACAAACACGGACCATATGTAGTTCAACTCTGCTTAGGAAACTGACAAGAACAGTAGCTCCTCTTCAGTCCGATACACTGTACTTGCTGGGAACAGACGCGAGTGCTATTTGCACTGTGCATGGCAATGAGAGCGCAATAGTGACTTTCCTTACCAGAAAACAACTCTTGCTCGTGGGACCACACACTGCATGTGATTCAATGCCATTTAGGACTGGGAAACAAATGCTAGCACGCCTTAAAAGAAACACACTCTGCTTCTGAGAAAAGAGCACTCTTCTACTGTACTGTGTTTCCTATGTGGTCCAAACAGTGAGCTTGCTCAGAACAAAAGAACTGTGCTTCCTATAAACACGGACCATATGTACTTCAACTCTGCTTAGGAAACTGACAAGAACAGTAGCTCCTCTTCAGTCCGATACACTGTACTTGCTGGGAACAGACACGAGTGCTATTTGCACTGTGTATGGCATTTGGAGCGCAAGAGTGACTCTTCTTACCAGAAAACAACTCTTGCTCGTAGGACCAAAAACTGTCTGTGACTCAACTCCATTTAGGACTGGGAAACAAACGTGAGCTCGCCTTACAAGAAACACACTCTGCTTTAGAGAAAAGAGCACTCTTCTACTCTACTGTGTTTCCTATAGGGCCAGAACAGTGAGCTTGCTCAGAACAAAAGAACTGTGCTTCCTACACACATGGGCCATATCTAGTTCAACTCTGCTTAGGAAACTGAGAAGAACAGTAGCTCCTCTTCAGTCCAATACACTGTACTTGCTGGGAACAGATGCCAGTGCTATATGCACTGTGTATGGCAATGGGAGCACAATAGTGACTTTCCTTACCAGAAAACAACTCTTGCTCGTAGGACCAGAAACTGCATGTGATTCAACTCCAGTTAGGACTGGGAAACAAACGCTAGCTCGCCTTACAAGAAACACACTCTGCTTTAGAGAAAAGAGCACTCTTCTACTATACTGTGTTTCCTATGGGGCCAGAACAGTGAGCTTGCTCAGAACAAAAGAACTGTGCTTCCTACACACACGGACCATATGTAGTTCAACTCTGCTTAGGAAACTGACAAGAACAGTAGCTCCTCTTCAGTCCAATACACTGTACTTGCTGGGAACAGACGCCAGTGCCTTTTGCACTGTGTATGGCAATGACAGTGCAATAGTGACTCTCCTTACCAGAAAACAACTCTTGCTCGTAGGACCAGAAACTGCATGTGATTCAACTCCATTTAGGACTGGGAAACAAACGATAGCTTGCCTTACAAAAAACACACTCTGCTTTTGAGAAAAGAGCACTCTTCTACTCTACTGTGTTTCCTTTTGGGTCCGAACAGTGAACTTGCTCAGAACAAAAGAACTGTGCTTCCTACACACACGGCCATATCTAGTTCAATTCTGCTTAGGAACCTGACAAGAACAGTAGATCCTCTTCAGTCCAATACACTGTAGTTGCTGCGAACAGATGCCAGTGGTATTTGTCCTGTGTATGGCAATGGCAGCGCAATAGTGAATCTTCTTACCAGAAAACAACTCTTGCTCGTAGTACCAGAAACTGCATGGGATTCAACTCCATTTAGGACTGCGGAACAAACGATAGCTCGCCTTACAAGAAACACACTCTGCTTTAGAGAAAAGAGCACTCATCTACTGTTAGTGTTTCCTATGTGGTCCAAACAGTGAGCTTGCTCAGAACAAAAGAACTGTGCTTCCTACACACACGGACCATATGTAGTTCAATTCTGCTTAGGAAACTGACAAGAACAGTAGCTCCTCTTCAGTCCGATACACTGTACTTCTGGGAACAGAGGCGAGTGCTATTTGCACTGTGTATGGCAATGACAGCGCAATAGTGACTCTCCTTACCAGAAAACAACTCTTGCTCGTAGGAACACAAACTGCATGTGATTCAACGCCATTTAGGACTGGGAAACAAATGCTAGCTTGCCTTACAAGAAACACTCTCTGCTTTTTAGAAAAGAGCACTCTTCTACTCTACTGTGTTTCCTATGGGTTCCAAACACTGAGCTTTCTCAGAACAAAAGAACTGTGCTTCCTACACACATGGACCATATCTAGTTCAACTCTGCTTAGGAAACTGACAAGAACAGTAGCTCCTATTCAGTCCAATACACTGTACATGCTGGGAACAGACGCGAGTGCTATTTGCACTGTGTATGGCATTTGGAGCACAATAGTGAATCTTCTTACCAGAAAACAAATCTTGCTCATAGGACCAAAAACTGCATGTGACTCAAATCCATTTAGGACTGGGAAACAAACTCGAGCTCGACTAACAAGAAACACACTCTGCTTTATAGAAAAGAGCACTCTTCTACTCTACTGTGTTTCTATAGGGCCAGAACAGTGAGCTTGCTCAGAACATAATAACTGTGCTTCCTAAACACACGGGCCATATCTAGTTAAACTCTGCTTAGGAAACTGACAAGAACAGTAGCTCCTCTTCAGTCCGATACACTGTACTTGCTGGGAACAGACGCCAGTGGTATTTGTCCTGTGTATGGCAATGGAAACGCAATAGTGAATCTTCTTACCAGAAAACAACTCTTGCTCCTAGTACCAGAAACTGCATGGGATTCAACTCCATTTAGGACTGCGGAACAAACGCTAGCTCGCCTTACAAGAAACACACTCTGCTTTAGAGAAAAGAGCACTCTTCTTCTCTATTGTGTTTCCTATGGGTTCCAAACAGTTAGCTTGCTCAGAACAAAAGAACTGTGCTTCCTACACACACGGATATTATCTAGTTCAACTCTGCTTAGGAAACTCACAAGAACAGTAGCACCTATTCAGTCCAATACACTGTACTTGCTGGGAACAGACGAAGTGCTATTTGCATTGTATGTGGCAATGGGAGCGCAATGTCACTTTCCTTACCAGAAAACAACTCTTGTTCGTAGGACCAGAAACTGCATGTGATTCAACTCCATTTAGGACTAGGAAACAAACGCTGGCTGGCCTTACAAGAAACACACTCTGGTTGTGAGAAAAGAGCACTCTTCTACTCTACTGTGTTTCCTATGGGGTCCAAACAGTGAGCATGCTCAGAACAAAAGAACTGTGCTTCCTACAGACAAGGACCATATGTAGTTCAACTCTGCTTAGGAAACTGACAAGAACAGTAGCTCCTATTCAGTCCAATACACTGTACTTGCTGGGAAAAGACGCGAGTGCTATTTGCCCTGTGTGTGGCAATGGGAGCGCAATAGTGACTTTCCTTACCAGAAAACAACTCTTGCTCGTAGGACCAGAAACTGCATGTGATTCAACTCCATTTAGGACTGGGAAACAAACGATAACTTGCCTTACAAAAAACACACTCTGCTTTTGAGAAAAGAGCACTCTTCTACTCTACTGTGTTTCCTTTTGGGTCCGAACAGTGAGATTGCTCAGAAAAAAAGAACTGTGCTTCGTACACACACGGCCATATCTAGTTCAATTCTGCTTAGGAACCTGAGAAGAACAGTAGATCCTCTTCAGTCCAATACACTGTAGTTGCTGCGAACAGATGCCAGTGGTATTTGTCCTGTGTATGGCAATGGCAGCGCAATAGTGAATCTTCTTACCAGAAAACAACTCTTGCTCGTAGTACCAGAAACTGCATGGGATTCAACTCCATTTAGGACTGCGGAACAAACGTTAGCTCTCCTTACAAGAAACACAATCTGCTTTAGAGAAAAGAGCACTCTTCTACTCTACTGTGTTTCCTATAGGGCGAGAACAGTGAGCTTGCTCAGAACAAAAGAACTGTGCTTCCTACACACGGGCCATATCTAGTTCAACTCTGCTTAGGAAACTGACAAGAACAGTAGCTCCTCTTCAGTCCGATACACTGTACTTGCTGGGAACAGACGCGAGTGCTATTTGCACTGTGTATGGCAATGGGAGCGCAATAGTGACTTTCCTTACCAGAAAACAACTCTTGCTCGTAGGACCAGAAACTGCATGTGATTCAACTCCGTTTAGGACTGGGAAACAAATGCTAGCTCGCCTTACATGAAACACTCTCTGCTTTTGAGAAAAGAGCACTCTTCTACTCTACTGTGTTTCCTATGGGGTCCAAACAGTGAGCTTGCTCAGAACAAAGAACTGTGCTTCCTACACACATGGACCATATCTAGTTCAACTCTGCTTAGGAAACTGACAAGAACAGTAGCTCCTCTTCAGTCCAATACACTGTACTTGCTGAGAATAGACGCGAGTGCTATTTGCACTGTGTATGGCAAAGGGAGCGCAATAGTGACTTTCCTTACAAGAAAACAACTCATGCTAGTAGGACCAGAAACTGCATGTGATTCAACTCCATTTAGGACTGGGAAACAAACGATAGCTTGCCTTACAAGAAACACACTCTGCTTTTGAGAAAAGAGCACACTTCTACTCTACTGTGTTTCCTATGGGGTCCGAACAGTGAGCTTGCTCAGAACAAAAGAACTGTGCTTCCTACACACACGGGCCATATCTAGTTCAACTCTGCTTAGGAAACTGAGAAGAACAGTAGCTCCTCTTCAGTCCAATACACTGTACTTGCTGGGAACAGATGCCAGTGCTATTTGCACTGTGTATGGCAATGGGAGCACAATAGTGACTTTCCTTACCAGAAAACAACTCTTGCTCGTAGGACCAGAACTGCATGTGATTCAACTCCAGTTAGGACTGGGAAACAAACGCTAGCTCGCCTTACAAGAAACACACTCTGCTTTAGAGAAAAGAGCACTCATCTACTCTACTGTGTTTCCTATGGGGCCAGAACAGTGAGCTTGCTCAGAACAAAAGAACTGTGCTTCCTACACACACGGACCATATGTAGTTCAACTCTGCTTAGGAAACTGACAAGAACAGTAGCTCCTCTTCAGTCCGATACACTGTACTTGCTGGGAACAGACGCCAGTGCTATTTGCACTGTGTATGGCAATGACAGTGCAATAGTGACTCTCCTTACCAGAAAACAACTCTTGCTCGTAGGACCAGAAACTGCATGTGATTCAACTCCATTTAGGACTGGGAAACAAACGATAGCTTGCCTTACCAAAAACACACTCTGCTTTTGAGAAAAGAGCACTCTTCTACTCTACTGTGTTTCCTTTTGGGTCCGAACAGTGAGATTGCTCAGAACAAAAGAACTGTGCTTCCTACACACACGGCCATATCTAGTTCAATTCTGCTTAGGAACCTGACAAGAACAGTAGATACTCTTCAGTCCAATACACTGTAGTTGCTGCGAACAGATGCCAGTGGTATTTGTCTTGTATGGCAATGGCAGCGCAATAGTGAATCTTCTTAACAGAAAACAACTCTTGCTCGTAGTACCAGAAACTGCATGGGATTCAACTCCATTTAGGACTGCGGAACAAACGCTAGCTCGCCTTACAAGAAACACACTCTGCTTTAGAGAAAAGAGCACTCTTCTACTCTACTGTGTTTCCTATGGGTTCCAAACAGTGAGCTTGCTCATAACAAAAGAACTGTGCTTCCTACACACACGGATATTATCTAGTTCAACTCTGCTTAGGAAACTGACAAGAACAGTAGCACCTATTCAGTCCAATACACTGTACTTGCTGGGAACAGATGAAGTGCTATTTGCATTGTGTGTGGCAATGGGAGCACAATGTCACTTTCCTTACCAGAAAACAACTCTTGTTCGTAGGACCAGAAACTGCATGTGATTCAACTCCATTTAGGACTAGGAAACAAACGCTGGCTGGCCTTACAAGAAACACACTCTGGTTGTGAGAAAAGAGCACTCTTCTACTCTACTGTGTTTCCTATGGTGTCTGAACAGTGAGCTTGCTCAGAACAAAAGAACTGTGCTTCCTACACACACGGCCATAACTAGTTCAATTCTGCTTAGGAACCTGACAAGAACAGTAGCTCCTCTTCAGTCCAATACACTGTACTTGCTGGGAACAGACGCCAGTGCTATTTGTCCTGTGTATGGCAATGGCAGCACAATAGTGACTATTCTTACCATAAAACAACTCTTGCTCGTAGGACCAGAAACTGCATGTGATTCCACTCCATTTAGGACTGGGAAACAAATGCTAGCTCGCCTTACAAGAAACACACTCTGCTTTAGAGAAAAGAGCACTCTTCTACTCTACTGTGTTTCCTATGGGGTCCAAACAGTGAGCATGGTCAGAACAAAAGAACTGTGCTTCCTACAGACAAGGACCATATGTAGTTCAACTCTGCTTAGGAAACTGACAAGAACAGTAGCTCCTATTCAGTCCAATACACTGTACTTGCTGGGAAAAGACGCGAGTGCTATTTGCCCTGTGTATGGCAATGGGAGCGCAATAGTGACTTTCCTTACCAGAAAACAACTCTTGCTCGTAGGACCAGAAACTGCATGTGATTCAACTCCATTTAGGACTGGGAAACAAACGATAACTTGCCTTACAAAAACACACTCTGCTTTTGAGAAAAGAGCACTCTTCTACTCTACTGTGTTTCGTTTTGGGTCCGAACAGTGAGCTTGCTCAGAACAAAAGAACTGTGCTTCCTACACACACTGCCATATCTAGTTCAATTCTGCTTAGGAACCTGACAAGAACAGTAGATCCTGTTCAGTCCAATACACTGTACTTGCTGGGAACAGACGCCAGTACTATTTGTCCTGTGTATGGCAATGGCAGCACAATAGTGACTATTCTTACCATAAAACAACTCTTGCTCGTAGGACAGAAACTGCATGTGATTCCACTCCATATAGGACTGGGAAACAAACGCTAGCTCGCCTTACAAGAAACACACTCTGCTTTAGAGAAAAGAGCACTCTTCTACTCTACTGTGTTTCCTATGGCGTCCAAACAGTGAGCTTGCTCAGAACAAAAGAACTGTGCTTCCTACACACAAGGACCATATGTAGTTCAACTCTGCTTAGGAAACTGACAAGAACAGTAGCTCCTATTGAGTCCAATACACTGTACTTGCTGGGAACAGACACGAGTGCTATTTGCACTGTATATGGCATTTGGAGCCCAAGAGTGACTCTTCTTACCAGAAAACAACTCTTGCTCGTAGGACCAAAAACTGTCTGTGACTCAACTCCATTTAGGACTGGGAAACAAACGTGAGCTCGCCTTACAAGAAACACACTCTGCTTTAGAGAAAAGAGCACTCTTCTACTCTACTGTGTTTCCTATAGGGCCAGAACAGTGAGCTTGCTCAGAACAAAAGAACTGTGCTTCCTACACACACGGGCCATATCTAGTTCAACTCTGCTTAGGAAACTGAGAAGAACAGTAGCTCCTCTTCAGTCCAATACACTGTACTTGCTGGGAACAGATGCCAGTGCTATTTGCACTGTGTATGGCAATGGGAGTACAATAGTGACTTTCCTTACCAGAAAACAACTCTTGCTCGTAGGACCAGAACTGCATGTGATTCAACTCCATTTAGGACTGGGAAACAAACGCTAGCTCGCCTTACAAGAAACACACTCTGCTTTAGAGAAAAGAGCACTCATCTACTCTACTGTGTTTCTTATAGGGCCAGAACAGTGAGCTTGCTCAGAACAAAAGAACTGTGCTTCCTACACACACGGACCATATGTAGTTCAACTCTGCTTAGGAAACTGACAAGAACAGTAGCTCCTCTTCAGTCCAATACACTGTACTTGCTGGGAACAGACGCCAGTGCTATTTGCACTGTGCATGGCAATGACAGTGCAATAGTGACTCTCCTTACCAGGAAACAACTCTTGCTCATAGGACCAGAAACTGCATGTGATTCAACTCCATTTAGGACTGGGAAACAAACGATAGCTTGCCTTACAAAAAACACACTCTGCTTTTGAGAAAAGAGCACTCTTCTACTCTACTGTGTTTCCTTTTGGGTCTGAACAGTGAGATTGCTCAGAACAAAAGAACTGTGCTTCCTACACACAAGGACCATATGTAGTTCAACTATGCTTAGGAAACTGACAAGAACAGTAGCTCCTATTCATTCCAATACACTGTACTTGCTGGGAAAAGACACGAGTGCTATTTGCCCTGTGTATGGCAATGGGAGCGCAATAGTGACTTTCCTTACCAGAAAACAACTCTTGCTCGTAGGACCAGAAACTGCATGTGACTCAACTCCATTTAGGACTGGGAAACAAACTCTAGCTCGTCTTACAAGAAACACACTCTGCTTTTGAGAAAAGGGCAATCTTCTACTCTACTGTGTGTCCTATAGGGCCAGAACAGTGTGCTTGCTCAGAACAAATGAACTGTGCTTCCTAGACACACGGGCCATATCTAGTTCAACTCTGCTTAGGAGACTGACAAGAACAGTAGCTCCTCTTCAGTCCAATACACTGTAATTGTTGGGAACAGACGCGAGTGCTATTTGCACAGTGTATGGCAATGAGAGCGCAATAGTGACTTTCCTTACCAGAAAACAACTCTTGCTCGTAGGACCACAAACTGCATGTGATTCAATGCCATTTAGGACTGGGAAACAAATGCTAGCACGCCTTACAAGAAACACACTCTGCTTTATAGAAAAGAGCACTCTTCTACTCTACTGTGTTTCCTATAGGGCCAGAACAGTGAGCTTGCTCAGAACAAAAGAACTGTGCTTCCTACACACATCGACCATATCTAGGTCAACTCTGCTTTGAAACTGACAAGAACAGTAGCTCCTCTTCAGTCCAATGCACTGTACTTGCGGGGAAGAGACGAGAGTGCTATTTGCACTGTGTATGGCAATTGGAGCACAATAGTGCCTCGTCTTACCAGAAAACAACTCTTGCTTGTAGGACAAAAAACTGCATGTGACTCAACTCCATTTAGGTCTGGGAAACAAACGCAAGCTCGCCTTACAAGAAACACACTCTGCTTTAGAGAAAAGAGCACTCTTCTACTCTACTGTGTTTACTATGGGGTCCAAACAGTGAGCTTTCTCAGAACAAAATAACTGTGCTTCCTACACACACAGCCATATCTAGTTCTATTTTGCTTAGGAACCTGACAAGAACAGTAGCTCCTCTTCAGTCCAATACACTGTGCTGCTGGGAACAGACGCCAGTGCTATATGTCCTGTGTATGGCAATGGCAGCGCAATAGTGACTATTCTTATCTTAAAACAACTTTGCTAGTAGGACCAGAAACTGCATGTGATTCACCTCCATTTAAGACTGGGAAACAAACGCTAGCTCGCCTTACAAGAAACACAATCTGCTTTAGAGAAAAGAGCACTCTTCTACTCTACTGTGTTTCCTATAGGGCCAGAACAGTGAGCTTGCTCAGAACAAAAGAACTGTGCTTCCTACACACGGGCCATATCTAGTTCAACTCTGCTTAGGAAACTGACGAGAACAGTAGCTCCTCTTCAGTCCGATACACTGTACTTGCTGGGAACAGACGCGAGTGCTATTTGCACTGTGTATGGCAATGGGAGCGCAATAGTGACTTTCCTTACCAGAAAACAACTCTTGCTCATAGGACCAGAAACTGCATGTGATTCAACTCCGTTTAGGACTGGGAAACAAATGCTAGCTCGCCTTACATGAAACACTCTCTGCTTTTGAGAAAAGAGCACTCTTCTACTCTACTGTGTTTCCTATGGGGTCCAAACAGTGAGCTTGCTCAGAACAAAGAACTGTGCTTCCTACACACATGGACCATATCTAGTTCAACTCTGCTTAGGAAACTGACAAGAACAGTAGCTCCTCTTCAGTCCAATACACTGTACTTGCTGGGAATAGACGCGAATGCTATTTGCACTGTGTATGGCAAAGGGAGCGCAATAGTGACTTTCCTTACCAGAAAACAACTCATGCTCGTAGGACCAGAAACTGCATGTGATTCAACTCCATTTAGGACTGGGAAACAAACGATAGCTTGCCTTACAAAAAACACACTCTGCTTTTGAGAAAAGAGCACACTTCTACTCTACTGTGTTTCCTATGGGGTCCGAACAGTGAGCTTGCTCAGAACAAAAGAACTGTGCTTCCTATACACACGGCCATATCTAGTTCAATTCTGCTTAGGAACCTGACAAGAACAGTAGATCCTCTTCAGTCCAATACACTGTAGTTGCTGCGAACAGATGCCAGTGGTATTTGTCCTGTGTATGGCAATGGCAGCGCAATAGTGAATCTTCTTACCAGAAAACAACTCTTGCTCGTAGTACCAGAAACTGCATGGGATTCAACTCCATTTAGGACTGCGGAACAAACGATAACTTGCCTTACAAAAACACACTCTGCTTTTGAGAAAAGAGCACTCTTCTACTATACTGTGTTTCGTTTTGAGTCCGAACAGTGAGCTTGCTCAGAACAAAAGAACTGTGCTTCCTACACACACGGACCATATGTAGTTCAACTCTGCTTAGGAAACTGACAAGAACAGTAGCTCCTCTTCAGTCCGATACACTGTACTTGCTGGGAACAGACGCGAGTGCTATTTGCACTATGTATGGCAATGAGAGCGCAATAGTGACTTTCCTTACCCGAAAACAACTCTTGCTCGTGGGACCACACACTGCATGTGATTCAATGCCATTTAGGACTGGGAAACAAATGCTAGCACGCCTTAAAAGAAACACACTCTGCTTCTGAGAAAAGAGCACTCTTCTACTGTACTGTGTTTCCTATGTGGTCCAAACAGTGAGCTTGCTCAGAACAAAAGAACTGTGCTTCCTATACACACGGACCATATGTACTTCAACTCTGCTTAGGAAACTGACAAGAACAGTAGCTCCTCTTCAGTCCGATACACTGTACTTGCTGGGAACAGACACGAGTGCTATTTGCACTGTGTATGGCATTTGGAGCGCAAGAGTGACTCTTCTTACCAGAAAACAACTCTTGCTCGTAGGACCAAAAACTGTCTGTGACTCAACTCCATTTAGGACTGGGAAACAAACGTGAGCTCGCCTTACAAGAAACACACTCTGCTTTAGAGAAAAGAGCACTCTTCTACTCTACTGTGTTTCCTATAGGGCCAGAAGAGTGAGCTTGCTCAGAACAAAAGAACTGTGCTTCCTACACACATGGGCCATATCTAGTTCAACTCTGCTTAGGAAACTGAGAAGAACAGTAGCTCCTCTTCAGTCCAATACACTGTACTTGCTGGGAACAGATGCCAGTGCTATTTGCACTGTGTATGGCAATGGGAGCACAATAGTGACTTTCCTTACCAGAAAACAACTCTTGCTCGTAGGACCAGAAACTGCATGTGACTCAACTCCAGTTAGGACTGGGAAACAAACGCTAGCTCACCTTACAAGAAACACACTCTGCTTTAGAGAAAAGAGCACTCTTCTACTCTACTGTGTTTCCTATGGGGCCAGAACAGTGAGCTTGCTCAGAACAAAAGAACTGTGCTTCCTACACACACGGACCATATGTAGTTCAACTCTGCTTAGGAAACTGACAAGAACAGTAGCTCCTCTTCAGTCCGATACACTGTACTTGCTGGGAACAGACGCCAGTGCCTTTTGCACTGTGTATGGCAATGACAGTGCAATAGTGACTCTCCTTACCAGAAAACAACTCTTGCTCGTAGGACCAGAAACTGCATGTGATTCAACTCCATTTAGGACTGGGAAACAAACGATAGCTTGCCTTACAAAAAACACACTCTGCTTTTGAGAAAAAAGCACTCTTCTACTCTACTGTGTTTCCTTTTGGGTCCGAACAGTGAGCTTGCTCAGAACAAAAGAACTGTGCTTCCTACACACACGGCCATATCTAGTTCAATTCTGCTTAGGAACCTGACAAGAACAGTAGATCCTCTTCAGTCCAATACACTGTAGTTGCTGCGAACAGATGCCAGTGGTATTTGTCCTGTGTATGGCAATGGCAGCGCAATAGTGAATCTTCTTACCAGAAAACAACTCTTGCTCGTAGTACCAGAAACTGCATGGGATTCAACTCCATTTAGGACTGCGGAACAAACGATAGCTCGCCTTACAAGAAACACACTCTGCTTTAGAGAAAAGAGCACTCATCTACTGTACTGTGTTTCCTATGTGGTCCAAACAGTGAGCTTGCTCAGAACAAAAGAACTGTGCTTCCTACACACACGGACCATATGTATTTCAATTCTGCTTAGGAAACTGACAAGAACAGTAGCTCCTCTTCAGTCCGATACACTGCACTTCTGGGAACAGACGCGAGTGCTATTTGCACTGTGTATGGCAATGACAGCGCAATAGTGACTCTCCTTACCAGAAAACAACTCTTGCTCGTAGGAACACAAACTGCATGTGATTCAACGCCATTTAGGACTGGGAAACAAATGCTAGCTTGCCTTACAAGAAACACTCTCTGCTTTTTAGAAAAGAGCACTCTTCTACTCTACTGTGTTTCCTATGGGTTCCAAACACTGAGCTTTCTCAGAACAAAAGAACTGTGCTTCCTACACACATGGACCATATCTAGTTCAACTCTGCTTAGGAAACTGACAAGAACAGTAGCTCCTATTCAGTCCAATACACTGTACATGCTGGGAACAGACGCGAGTGCTATTTGCACTGTGTATGGCATTTGGAGCACAATAGTGAATCTTCTTACCAGAAAACAAATCTTGCTCATAGGACCAAAAACTGCATGTGACTCAAATCCATTTAGGACTGGGAAACAAACTCGAGCTCCACTAACAAGAAACACACTCTGCTTTATAGAAAAGAGCACTCTTCTACTCTACTGTGTTTCATATAGGGCCAGAACAGTGAGCTTGTTCAGAACATAATAACTGTGCTTCCTAAACACACGGGCCATATCTAGTTAAACTCTGCTTAAGAAACTGACAAGAACAGTAGCTCCTCTTCAGTCCGATACACTGTACTTGCTGGGAACAGACGCCAGTGGTATTTGTCCTGTGTATGGCAATGGAAACGCAATAGTGAATCTTCTTACCAGAAAACAACTCTTGCTCCTAGTACCAGAAACTGCATGGGATTCAACTCCATTTAGGACTGCGGAACAAACGCTAGCTCGCCTTACAAGAAACACACTCTGCTTTAGAGAAAAGAGCACTCTTCTTCTCTACTGTGTTTCCTATGGGTTCCAAACAGTTAGCTTGCTCAGAACAAAAGAACTGTGCTTCCTACACACACGGATATTATCTAGTTCAACTCTGCTTAGGAAACTCACAAGAACAGTAGCACCTATTCAGTCCAATACACTGTACTTGCTGGGAACAGACGAAGTGCTATTTGCATTGTATGTGGCAATGGGAGCGCAATGTCACTTTCCTTACCAGAAAACAACTCTTGTTCGTAGGACCAGAAACTGCATGTGATTCAACTCCATTTAGGACTAGGAAACAAACGCTGGCTGGCCTTACAAGAAACACACTCTGGTTGTGAGAAAAGAGCACTCTTCTACTCTACTGTGTTTCCTATGGTGTCTGAACAGTGAGCTTGCTCAGAACAAAAGAACTGTGCTTCCTACACACACGGCCATAACTAGTTCAATTCTGCTTAGGAACCTGACAAGAACAGTAGCTCCTCTTCAGTCCAATACACTGTACGTGCTGGGAACAGACGCCAGTGCTATTTGTCCTGTGTATGGCAATGGCAGCACAATAGTTACTATTCTTACCATAAAACAACTCTTGCTCGTAGGACCAGAAACTGCATGTGATTCCACTCCATTTAGAACTGGGAAACAAATGCTAGCTCGCCTTACAAGAAACACACTCTGCTTTAGAGAAAAGAGCACTCTTCTACTCTACTGTGTTTCCTATGGGGTCCAAACAGTGAGCATGCTCAGAACAAAAGAACTGTGCTTCCTACAGACAAGGACCATATGTAGTTCAACTCTGCTTAGGAAACTGACAAGAACAGTAGCTTTTATTCAGTCCAATACACTGTACTTGCTGGGAAAAAACGCGAGTGCTATTTGCACTGTGTGTGGCAATGGGAGCGCAATAGTGACTTTCCTTACCAGAAAACAACTCTTGCTCGTAGGACCAGAAACTGCATGTGATTCAACTCCATTTAGGACTGGGAAACAAACGATAACTTGCCTTACAAAAACACACTCTGCTTTTGAGAAAAGAGCACTCTTCTACTCTACTGTGTTTCGTTTTGGGTCCGAACAGTGAGCTTGCTCAGAAAAAAAGAACTGTGCTTCCTACACATAAGGACCATATGTAGTTCAACTCTGCTTAGGAAACTGACAAGAACAGTAGCTCCTCTTCAGTCCGATACACTGTACTTGCTGGGAACAGACGCCAGTGCTATTTGAACTGTGTATGGCAATGACAGTGCAATAGTGACTCTCCTTACCAGAAAACAACTGTGGCTCGTAGGACAGAAACTGCATGTGATTCAACTCCATTTAGGACTGGGAAACAAATGATAGCTTGCCTTACAAAAAACACACTCTGCTTTTGAGAAAAGAGCACTCTTCTACTCTACTGTGTTTCCTTTTGGGTCCGAACAGTGAGATTGCTCAGAAAAAAAGAACTGTGCTTCCTACACACACGGCCATATCTAGTTCAATTCTGCTTAGGAACCTGAGAAGAACAGTAGATCCTCTTCAGTCCAATACACTGTAGTTGCTGCGAACAGATGCCAGTGGTATTTGTCCTGTGTATGGCAATGGCAGCGCAATAGTGAATCTTCTTAACAGAAAACAACTCTTGCTCGTAGGACAGAAACTGCATGTGATTCCACTCCATTTAGGACTGGGAAACAAACGCTAGCTCGCCTTACAAGAAACACACTCTGCTTTAGAGAAAAGAGCACTCTTCTATTCTACTGTGTTTCCTATGGCGTCCAAACAGTGAGCTTGCTCAGAACAAAAGAACTGTGCTTCCTACACACAAGGACCATATGTAGTTCAACTCTGCTTAGGAAACTGACAAGAACAGTAGCTCCTATTGAGTCCAATACACTGTACTTGCTGGGAACAGACACGAGTGCTATTTGCACTGTATATGGCATTTGGAGCGCAATAGTGACTCTTCTTACCAGAAAACAACTCTTGCTCGTAGGACCAAAAACTGTCTGTGACTCAACTCCTTTTAGGATGGGAAACAAACGTGAGCTCGCCTTACAAGAAACACACTCTGCTTTAGAGAAAAGAGCACTCTTCTACTCTACTGTGTTTCCTATATGGCCAGAACAGTGAGCTTGCTCAGAACAAAAGAACTGTGCTTCCTACACACACGGGCCATATCTAGTTCAACTCTGCTTAGGAAACTGAGAAGAACAGTAGCTCCTCTTCAGTCCAATACACTGTACTTGCTGGGAACAGATGCCAGTGCTATTTGCACTGTGTATGGCAATGGGAGCACAATAGTGACTTTCCTTACCAGAAAACAACTCTTGCTCGTAGGACCAGAACTGCATGTGATTCAACTCCAGTTAGGACTGGGAAACAAACGCTAGCTCGCCTTACAAGAAACACACTCTGCTTTAGAGAAAAGAGCACTCATCTACTCTACTGTGTTTCCTATGGGGCCAGAACAGTGAGCTTGCTCAGAACAAAAGAACTGTGCTTCCTACACACACGGACCATATGTAGTTCAACTCTGCTTAGGAAACTGACAAGAACAGTAGCTCCTCTTCAGTCCGATACACTGTACTTGCTGGGAACAGACGCCAGTGCTATTTGCACTGTGTATGGCAATGACAGTGCAATAGTGACTCTCCTTACCAGAAAACAACTCTTGCTCGTAGGACCAGAAACTGCATGTGATTCAACTCCATTTAGGACTGGGAAACAAACGATAGCTTGCCTTACCAAAAACACACTCTGCTTTTGAGAAAAGAGCACTCTTCTACTCTACTGTGTTTCCTTTTGGGTCCGAACAGTGAGATTGCTCAGAACAAAAGAACTGTGCTTCCTACACACACGGCCATATCTAGTTCAATTCTGCTTAGGAACCTAACAAGAACAGTAGATCCTCTTCAGTCCAATACACTGTAGTTGCTGCGAACAGATGCCAGTGGTATTTGTCCTGTGTATGGCAATGGCAGCGCAATAATGAATCTTCTTAACAGAAAACAACTCTTGCTCGTAGTACCAGAAACTGCATGGGATTCAACTCCATTTAGGACTGCGGAACAAACGCTAGCTCGCCTTACAAGAAACACACTCTGCTTTAGAGAAAAGAGCACTCTTCTACTCTACTGTGTTTCCTATGGGTTCCAAACAGTGAGCTTGCTCAGAACAAAAGAACTGTGCTTCCTACACACACGGATATTATCTAGTTCAACTCTGCTTAGGAAACTGACAAGAACAGTAGCACCTATTCAGTCCAATACACTGTACTTGCTGGGAACAGATGAAGTGCTATTTGCATTGTGTGTGGCAATGGGAGCACAATGTCACTTTCCTTACCAGAAAACAACTCTTGTTCGTAGGACCAGAAACTGCATGTGATTCAACTCCATTTAGGTCTAGGAAACAAACGCTGGCTGGCCTTACAAGAAACACACTCTGGTTGTGAGAAAAGAGCACTCTTCTACTCTACTGTGTTTCCTATGGTGTCTGAACAGTGAGCTTGCTCAGAACAAAAGAACTGTGCTTCCTACACACACGGCCATAACTAGTTCAATTCTGCTTAGGAACCTGACAAGAACAGTAGCTCCTCTTCAGTCCAATACACTGTACTTGCTGGGAACAGACGCCAGTGCTATTTGTCCTGTGTATGGCAATGGCAGCACAATAGTGACTATTCTTACCATAAAACAACTCTTGCTCGTAGGACCAGAAACTGCATGTGATTCCACTCCTATTAGGACTGGGAAACAAATGCTAGCTCGCCTTACAAGAAACACACTCTGCTTTAGAGAAAAGAGCACTCTTCTACTCTACTGTGTTTCCAATGGGGTCCAAACAGTGAGCATGCTCAGAAAAAGAACTGTGCTTCCTACAGACAAGGAACATATGTAGTTCAACTCTGCTTAGGAAACTGACAAGAACAGTAGCTCCTATTCAGTCCAATACACTGTACTTGCTGGGAAAAGACGCGAGTGCTATTTGCCCTGTGTATGGCAATGGGAGCGCAATAGTGACTTTCATTACCAGAAAACAACTCTTGCTCGTAGGACCAGAAACTGCATGTGATTCAACTCCAGTTAGGACTGGGAAACAAACGCTAGCTCGCCTTACAAGAAACACACTCTGCTTTAGAGAAAAGAGCACTCTTCTACTCTACTGTGTTTCCTATGGGGTCCAAACAGTGAGCTTGCTCAGAACAAAAGAACTGTGCTTCCTACACACACGGACCATATGTAGTTCAATTCTGCTTAGGAAACTGACAAGAACAGTAGCTCCTCTTCAGTCCGATACACTGTACTTCTGGGAACAGACGCGAGTGCTATTTGCACTGTGTATGGCAATGACAGCGCAATAGTGACTCTCCTTACCAGAAAACAACTCTTGCTCGTAGGAACACAAACTGCATGTGATTCAACGCCATTTAGGACTGGGAAACAAATGCTAGCTTGCCTTACAAGAAACACTCTCTGCTTTTTAGAAAAGAGCACTCTTCTACTCTCTGTGTTTCCTATGGGTTCCAAACACTGAGCTTTCTCAGAACAAAAGAACTGTGCTTCCTACACACATGGACCATATCTAGTTCAACTCTGCTTAGGACACTGACAAGAATAGTAGCTCCTATTCAGTCCAATACACTGTACATGCTGGGAACAGACGCGAGTGCTATTTGCACTGTGTATGTCATTTGGAGCACAATAGTGAATCTTCTTACCAGAAAACAAATCTTGCTCATAGGACCAAAAACTGCATGTGACTCAAATCCATTTAGGACTGGGAAACAAACTCGAGCTCGACTAACAAGAAACACACTCTGCTTTATAGAAAAGAGCACTCTTCTACTCTACTGTGTTTCCTATAGGGCCAGAACAGTGAGCTTGCTCAGAACATAATAACTGTGCTTCCTAATCACACGGGCCATATCTAGTTCAACTCTGCTTAGGAAACTGACAAGAACAGTAGCTCCTCTTCAGTCCGATACACTGTACTTGCTGGGAACAGACGCGAGTGCTATTTGCACTGTGTATGGCAAAGGGAGCACAATAGTGACTTTCCTTACCAGAAAACAACTCTTGCTCGTAGGTCCAGAAACTGCATGTGATTCAACTCCATTTAGGACTGGGAAACAAACGATAGCTTGCCTTACAAAAAACACACTCTGCTTTTGAGAAAAGAGCACTCTTCTACTCTACTGTGTTTCCTTTTGGGTCCGAACAGTGAGCTTGCTCAGAACAAAAGAACTGTGCTTCCTACACACGGCCATATCTAGTTCAATTCTGCTTAGGAACCTGACAAGAACAGTAGATCCTCTTCAGTCCAATACACTGTAGTTGCTGCGAACAGATGCCAGTGATATTTGTCCTGTGTATGGCAATGGCAACGCAATAGTGAATCTTCTTACCAGAAAACAACTCTTGCTCGTAGTACCAGAAACTGCATGGGATTCAACTCCATTTAGGACTGCGGAACAAACGCTAGCTCGCCTTACAAGAAACACACTCTGCTTTATAGAAAAGAGCACTCTTCTACTCTACTGTGTTTCCTATGGGTTCCAAACAGTGAGCTTGCTCAGAACAAAAGAACTGTGCTTCCTACACACACGGATATTATCTAGTTCAACTCTGCTTAGGAAACTGACAAGAACAGTAGCACCTATTCAGTCCAATACACTGTACTTGCTGGGAACAGATGAAGTGCTATTTGCATTGTGTGTGGCAATGGGAGCGCAATGTCACTTTCCTTACCAGAAAACAACTCTTGTTCGTAGGACCAGAAACTGCATGTGATTCAACTCCATTTAGGACTAGGAAACAAACGCTGGCTGGCCTTACAAGAAACACACTCTGGTTGTGAGAAAAGAGCACTCTTCTACTCTACTGTGTTTCCTATGGTGTCTGAACAGTGAGCTTGCTCAGAACAAAAGAACTGTGCTTCCTACACACACGGCCATAACTAGTTCAATTCTGCTTAGGAACCTGACAAGAACAGTAGCTCCTCTTCAGTCCAATACACTGTACTTGCTGCGAACAGACGCCAGTGCTATTTGTCCTGTGTATGGCAATGGCAGCACAATAGTGACTATTCTTACCATAAAACAACTCTTGCTCGTAGGACCAGAAACTGCATGTGATTCCACTCCATTTAGGACTGGGAAACAAATGCTAGCTCGCCTTACAAGAAACACACTCTGCTTTAGAGAAAAGAGCACTCTTCTACTCTACTGTGTTTCCTATGGGGTCCAAACAGTGAGCATGCTCAGAACAAAAGAACTGTGCTTCCTACAGACTAGGACCATATGTAATTCAACTCTGCTTAGGAAACTGACAAGAACAGTAGCTCCTATTCAGTCCAATACACTGTACTTGCTGGGAAAAGACGCGAGTGCTATTTGCCCTGTGTATGGCAATGGGAGCGCAATAGTGACTTTCCTTACCAGAAAACAACTCTTGCTCGTAGGACCAGAAACTGCATGTGATTCAACTCCATTTAGGACTGGGAAACAAACGATAACTTGCCTTACAAAAACACACTCTGCTTTTGAGAAAAGAGCACTCTTCTACTCTACTGTGTTTCGTTTTGGGTCCGAACAGTGAGCTTGCTCAGAACAAAAGAACTGTGCTTCCTACACACACTGCCATATCTAGTTCAATTCTGCTTAGGAACCTGACAAGAACAGTAGATCCTGTTCAGTCCAATACACTGTACTTGCTGGGAACAGACGCCAGTACGATTTGTCCTGTGTATGGAAATGGCAGCACAATAGTGACTATTCTTACCATAAAACAACTCTTGCTCGTAGGACAAAAACTGTATGTGATTCCACTCCATTTAGGACTGGGAAACAAACGCTAGCTCGCCTTACAAGAAACACACTATGCTTTAGAGAAAAGAGCACTCTTCTACTCTACTGTGTTTCCTATGGGGTCCAAACAGTGAGCTTGCTCAGAACAAAAGCACTGTGCTTCCTACACACACGGCCATATCTAGTTCAATTCTGCTTAGGAACCTGACAAGAACAGTAGATCCTCTTCAGTCCAATACACTGTATTTGCTGCGAACAGACGCCAGTGCTATTTGTCCTGTGTATGGCAATGGCAGCACAATAGTGACTATTCTTACCATAAAACAGCTCTTGCTCGTAGGACAGAAACTGCATGTGATTCCACTCCATTTAGGACTGGGAAACAAACGCTAGCTCGCCTTACAAGAAACACACTCTGCTTTAGAGAAAAGAGCACTCTTCTACTCTACTGTGTTTCCTATGGCGTCGAAACAGTGAGCTTGCTCAGAACAAAAGAACTATGCTTCCTACACACAAGGACCATATGTAGTTCAACTCTGCTTAGGAAACTGACAACAACAGTAGCTCCTATTGAGTTCATTACACTGTACTTGCTGGGAAAAGACGCGAGTGCTATTTGCCCTGTGTATGGCAATGGGAGCGCAATAGTGACTTTCCTTACCAGAAAACAACTCTTGTTTGTAGGACCAGAAACGGCATGTGATTCAACTCCATTTAGGACTAGGAAACAAATGCTAGCTCGCCTTACAAGAAACACACGCTGCTTTTGAGAAAAGAGCACTCTTCTACTCTACTGTGTTTCCTATGGGGTCCAAACAGTGAGCTTGCTCAGAACAAAAGAACTGTGCTTCCTACACATGGGCCATATCTAGTTCAACTCTGCTTAGGAAACTGACAAGAACAGTAGCTCCTCCTCAGTCCGATACACTGTACTTGCTGGGAACAGACGCGAGTGCTATTTGCACTGTGTATGGCAATGAGAGCGCAATAGTGACTTTCCTTACCAGAAAAAAACTCTTGCTCGTAGGACCAGAAACTGCATGTGATTCAACTCCGTTTAGGACTGGGAAACAAATGCTAGCTCGCCTTACATAAAACACTCTCTGCTTTTGAGAAAAGAGCACTCTTCTACTCTACTGTGTTTCCTATGGGGTCCAAACAGTGAGCTTGCTCAGAACAAAGAACTGTGCTTCCTTCACACTTGGACCATATCTAGATCAACTCTGCTTAGGAAACTGACAAGAACAGTAACTCCTCTTCAGTCCGATACACTGTACTTGCTGGGAACAGACGCGAGTGCTATTTGCACTGTGTATGGCAAAGGGAGCACAATAGTGACTTTCCTTACCAGAAACAACTCTTGCTCGTAGGACCAGAAACTGCATGTGATTCAACTCCACTTAGGACTGGGAAAAAAATGATAGCTTGCCTTACAAAAAACACACTCTGCTTTTGAGAAAAGAGCACTTTTTACTGTACTGTGTTTCCTATGGGGTCCGAACAGTGAGCTTGCTCAGAACAAAAGAACTGTGCTTCCTACACACACGTCCATATCTAGTTCAATTCTGCTTAGGAACCTGACAAGAACAGTAGATCCTCTTCAGTCCAATACACTGTACTTGCTGCGAACAGACGCCAGTGCTATTTGTCCTGTGTATGGCAATGGCAGCACAATAGTGACTATTCTTACCATAAAACAACTCTTGCTCGTAGGACAGAAACTGCATGTTATTCCACTCCATTTAGGACTGGGAATCAAACGCTAGCTCGCCTTACAAGAAACACACTCTGCTTTAGAGAAAAGAGCACTCTTCTACTCTACTGTGTTTCCTATGGCGTCCAAACAGTGAGCTTGCTCAGAACAAAAGAACTGTGCTTCCTACACACAAGGACCTTATGTAGTTCAACTCTGCTTAGGAAACTGACAAGAACAGTAGCTCTTATTCAGTCCAATACACTGTACTTGCTGGGAAAAGACACGAGTGCTATTTGCCCTGTGTATGGCAATGGGAGCGCAATAGTGACTTTCCTTACCAGAAAACAACTCTTGTTCGTAGGACCAGAAACTGCATGTGATTCAACTCCATTTAGGACTAGGAAGCAAATGCTAGCTCGCCTTACAAGAAACACACTCTGCTTTTGAGAAAAGAGCACTCTTCTACTCTACTGTGTTTCCTATAGGTTGCAGAACAGTGAGCTTGCTCAGAACATAAGAACTGTGCTTTCTACACACACGGTCCTTATCTAGTTCAACTCTGCTTAGGAAACTGACAAGAACAGTAGCTCCTCTTCAGTCTGATACACTGTACTTGCTGGGAACAGACGCCAGTGCTATTTGCACTGTGTATGGCAATGGGAGCGCAATAGTGACTTTCCTTACCAGAAAACAACTCTTGCTCGTAGGACCAGAAACTGCATGTGATTCAACTCCGTTTAGGACTGGGAAACAAATGCTAGCTCGCCTTACATGAAACACTCTCTGCTTTTGAGAAAAGAGCACTCTTGTTCTCTACTGTGTTTCCTATGGGGTCCAAACAGTGAGCTTGCTCAGAACAAAAGAACTGTGCTTCCTACACACAAGGACCATATGTAGTTCAACTCTGCTTAGGAAACTGACAAGAACAGTAGCTCCTATTCAGTCCAATACACTGTACATGCTGGGAAAAGACGCGAGTGCTATTTGCCCTGTGTATGGCAATGTGAGCGCAATAGTGACTCTCCTTACCAGAAAACTACTCTTGCTCGTAGGAACACAAACTGCATGTGATTCAACGCCATTTAGGACTGGGAAACAAATGCTAGCTCGCCTTACAAGAAACACTCTCTGCTTTTTAGAAAAGAGCAGTCTTCTACTCTACTGTGTTTCCTATGGGGTCCAAACAGTGAGCTTGCTCAGAACAAAAGAACTGTGCTTCCTACACACATGGACCATATCTAGTTCAACTCTGCTTAGGAAACTGACAAGAACAGTAGCTCCTATTCAGTCCAATACACTGTACATGCTGGGAACAGACGCGAGTGCTATTTGCACTGTGTATGGCATTTGGAGCACAATAGTGAATCTTCTTACCAGAAAACAACTCTTGCTCATAGGACCAAAAACTGCATGGGACTCAAATCCATTTAGGACTGGGAAACAAACGTGAGCTTGCCTTACAAGAAACACACTCTGCTTTTGAGAAAAGAGCACTCTTCTAATCTACTGTGTTTCCTTTTGGGTCCGAACAGTGAGCTTGCTCAGAACAATAGAACTGTGCTTCCTACACATACGGCCATATCTAGTTCAATTCTGCTTAGGAACCTGACAAGAACAGTAGATCCTCTTCAGTCCAATACACTGTAGTTGCTGCGAACAGATGCCAGTGCTATTTGTCCTGCGTATGGCAATGGCAGCGCAATAGTGAATCTTCTTACCAGAAACAACTCTTGCTCATAGGACCAAAAACTGCATGTGACTCAAATCCATTTAGGACTGGGAAACAAACGCGAGCTCGCCTTACAAGAAACACACTCTGCTTTAGAGAAAAGAGCACTCTTCTACTCTACTGTGTTTCCTATGGGGTCCAAACAGTGAGCATGCTCAGAACAAAAGAACTGTGCTTCCTACAGACAAGGACCATATGTAGTTCAACTCTGCTTAGGAAACTGACAAGAACAGTAGCTCCTATTCAGTCCAATACACTGTACTTGCTGGGAAAAGACGCGAGTGCTATTTGCCCTGTGTATGGCAATGGGAGCGCAATAGTGACTTTCCTTACCAGAAAACAACTCTTGCTCGTAGGACCAGAAACTGCATGTGATTCAACTCCATTTAGGACTGGGAAACAAACGATAACTTGCCTTACAAAAACACACTCTGCTTTTGAGAAAAGAGCACTCTTCTACTCTACTGTGTTTCGTTTTGGGTCCGAACAGTGAGCTTGCTCAGAACAAAAGAACTGTGCTTCCTACACACACTGCCATATCTAGTTCAATTCTGCTTAGGAACCTGACAAGAACAGTAGATCCTCTTCAGTCCAATACACTGTATTTGCTGCGAACAGACGCCAGTGCTATTTGTCCTGTGTATGGCAATGGCAGCACAATAGTGACTATTCTTACCATAAAACAACTCTTGCTCGTAGGACAGAAACTGCATGTGATTCCACTCCATTTAGGACTGGGAAACAAACGCTAGCTCGCCTTACAAGAAACACACTCTGCTTTAGAGAAAAGAGCACTCTTCTACTCTACTGTGTTTCCTATGGCGTCGAAACAGTGAGCTTGCTCAGAACAAAAGAACTATGCTTCCTACACACAAGGACCATATGTAGTTCAACTCTGCTTAGGAAACTGACAACAACAGTAGCTCCTATTGAGTTCATTACACTGTACTTGCTGGGAAAAGACGCGAGTGCTATTTGCCCTGTGTATGGCAATGGGAGCACAATAGTGACTTTCCTTACCAGAAAACAACTCTTGTTTGTAGGACCAGAAACTGCATGTGATTCAACTCCATTTAGGACTAGGAAACAAATGCTAGCTCGCCTTACAAGAAACACACGCTGCTTTTGAGAAAAGAGCACTCTTCTACTCTACTGTGTTTCCTATGGGGTCCAAACAGTGAGCTTGCTCAGAACAAAAGAACTGTGCTTCCTACACACGGGCCATATCTAGTTCAACTCTGCTTAGGAAACTGACAAGAACAGTAGCTCCTCTTCAGTCCGATACACTGTACTTGCTGGGAACAGACGCGAGTGCTATTTGCACTGTGTATGGCAATGAGAGCGCAATAGTGACTTTCCTTACCAGAAAAAAACTCTTGCTCGTAGGACCAGAAACTGCATGTGATTCAACTCCGTTTAGGACTGGGAAACAAATGCTAGCTCGCCTTACATGAAACACTCTCTGCTTTTGAGAAAAGAGCACTCTTCTACTCTACTGTGTTTCCTATGGGGTCCAAACAGTGAGCTTGCTCAGAACAAAGAACTGTGCTTCCTTCACACATGGACCATATCTAGTTCAACTCTGCTTAGGAAACTGACAAGAACAGTAGCTCCTCTTCAGTCCGATACACTGTACTTGCTGGGAACAGACGCGAGTGCTATTTGCACTGTGTATGGCAAAGGGAGCACAATAGTGACTTTCCTTACCAGAAACAACTCTTGCTCGTAGGACCAGAAACTGCATGTGATTCAACTCCACTTAGGACTGGGAAAAAAATGATAGCTTGCCTTACAAAAAACACACTCTGCTTTTGAGAAAAGAGCACTCTTCTACTCTACTGTGTTTCGTTTTGGGTCCGAACAGTGAGCTTGCTCAGAACAAAAGAACTGTGCTTCCTACACACACGGCCATATCTAGTTCAATTCTGCTTAGGAACCTGAAAAGAACAGTAGATCCTCTTCAGTCCAATACACTGTAGTTGCTGCGAACAGATGCCAGTGCTATTTGTCCTGTGTATGGCAATGGCAGCGCAATAGTGAAACTTCTTACCAGAAAACAACTCTTGCCCATAGGACCAAAAACTGCATGTGACTCAAATCCATTTAGGACTGGGAAACAAACGCGAGCTCGCCTTACAAGAAACACACTCTGCTTTATAGAAAAGAGCACTCTTCTACTCTACTGTGTTTCCTATAGGGCCAGAACAGTGAGCTTGCTCAGAACATAATAACTGTGCTTCCTAAACACACGGGCCATATCTAGTTGAACTCTGCTTAGGAAACTGACAAGAACAGTAGCTCCTCTTCAGTCCGATACACTGTACTTGCTGGGAACAGACGCGAGTGCTATTTGCACTGTGTATGGCAAAGGGAGCGCAGTAGTGACTTTCCTTACCAGAAAACAACTCTTGCTCGTATGACAGAAACTGCATGTGATTCCACTCCATTTAGCACTGGGAAACAAACGCGAGCTCGCCTTTCAAGAAACACACTCTGCTTTAGAGAAAAGAGCACTCTTCTACTCTACTGTGTTTCCTATAGGGCTAGAACAGTGAGCTTGCTCAGAACATAAGAAATGTGCTTTCTACACACACGGTTCTTATCTAGTTCAACTCTGCTTAGGAAACTGACAAGAACAGTAGCTCCTCTTCAGTCCGATACACTGTACTTGCTGGGAACAGACGCGAGTGCTATTTACACTGTGTATGGCATTTGGAGCGCAATAGTGACTCTTCTTACCAGAAAACAACTCTTGCTCGTAGGACCAAAAACTGTCTGTGACTCAACTCCATTTAGGACTGGGAAACAAACGTGAGCTCGCCTTACAAGAAACACACTCTGCCCTAGAGAAAAGAGCACTCTTCTACTCTACTGTGTTTCCTATAGGGCCAGAACAGTGAGCTTGCTCAGAACATAATAACTGTGCTTCCTGCACACACGGGCCATATCTAGTTCAACTCTGCTTAGGAAACTGACAAGAACAGTAGCTCCTCTTCAGTCTGATACACTGTTCTTGCTGAGAACAGACGCGGTGCTATTTGAACTGTGAATCGCAATTGGAGCACAATAATGACTGGTCTTACCAGAAAACAACTCTTGCTCGTAGGCCAAAAAACTGCATGTGACTCAACTCCATTTACGACTATGAAACAAACTCTAGCTCGCCTTACAAGAAACACACTCTGCTTTTGAGAAAAGAGCACTCTTCTACTCTACTGTGTTTCCTATAGGGCCAGAACAGTGATCCTGCTCAGAACAAATGAACTGTGCTTCCTAGTCACACGGGCCATATCTAGTTCAACTCTGCTTAGGAAACTGAGAAGAACAGTAGCTCCTCTTCAGTCCAATACACTGTACTTGCTGGGAACAGATGCCAGTGATATTTGCACTGTGTACGGCAATGGGAGCGCAATAGTGACTTTCCTTACCAGAAAACAACTCTTGCTCGTAGGACCAGAAACTGCATGTGATTGAACTCCATTTAGGACTGGGAAACAAACGCTAGCTCGCCTTACAAGAAACACACTCTGCTTTAGAGAAAAGAGCACTCTTCTACTCTACTGTGTTTCCTATGGGGTCCAAACAGTGAGCTTGCTCAGAACAAAAGAACTGTGCTTCCTACATACAAGGACCTTATGTAGTTCAACTCTGCTTAGGAAACTGACAAGAACAGTAGCTCCTCTTCAGTCCGATACACTGTACTTGCTGGGAACAGACGCGAGTGCTATTTGCACTATGTATGGCAATGACAGCACAATAGTGACTCTCCTTACCAGAAAACAACTCTTGCTCGTAGGAACACAAACTGCATGTGATTCAACGCCATTTTGGACTGGGAAACAAATGCTAGCTCGCCTTACAAGAAACACTCTCTGCTTTTTAGAAAAGAGCACTCTTCTACTCTACTGTGTTTCCTATGGGGTCCAAACAGTGAGCTTGCTCAGAACAAAAGAACTGTGCTTCCTAAACACACGGGCCATATCTAGTTCAACTCTGCTTAGGAAACTGACAAGAACAGTAGCTCCTCTTCAGTCCGATACACTGTACTTGCTGGGAACAGACGCGAGTGCTATTTGCACTGTGTATGGCAAAGGGAGCGCAATAGTGACTTTCCTTACCAGAAAACAACTCTTGCTCGTAGGACCAGAAACTGCATGTGATTCAACTCCATTTAGGATTGGGAAACAAACGATAGCTTGCCTTACAAAAAACACACTCTGCTTTTGAGAAAAGAGCACTCTTCTACTCTACTGTGTTTCGTTTTGGGTCCGAACAGTGAGCTTGCTCAGAACAAAAGAACAGTGCTTCCTACACACACGGCCATATCTAGTTCAATTCTGCTTAGGAACCTGACAAGAACAGTAGATCCTCTTCAGTCCAATACACTGTAGTTGCTGCGAACAGATGCCAGTGCTATTTGTCCTGTGTATGGCAATGGCAGCGCAATAGTGAATCTTCTTACCAGAAAGCAACTCTTGCTCATAGGACCAAAAACTGCATGTGACTCAAATCCATTTAGGACTGGGAAACAAACGCGAGCTCGCCTTACAAGAAACACACTCTGCTTTATAGAAAAGAGCACTCTTCTACTCTACTGTGTTTCCTATAGGGCCAGAACAGTGAGCTTGCTCAGAACATAATAACTGTGCTTCCTAAACACACGGGCCATATCTAGTTCAACTCTGCTTAGGAAACTGACAAGAAGAGTAGCTCCACTTCAGTCCGATACTCTGTACTTGCTGGGAACAGACGCGAGTGCTATTTGCACTGTGTATGGCAAAGGGAGCGCAGTAGTGACTTTCCTTACCAGAAAACAACTCTTGCTCGTAGGACAGAAACTGCATGTGATTCCAATCCATTTAGGAATGGGAAACAAACGCGAGCTCGCCTTACAAGAAACACACTCTGCTTTAGAGAAAAGAGCACTCTTCTACTCTACTGTGTTTCCTATGGGTTCCAAACAGTGAGCTTGCTCAGAACAAAAGAACTGTGCTTCCTACACACAAGGACCATATGTAGTTCAACTCTGCTTAGGAAACTGACAAGAACAGTAGCTCCTCTTCAGTCTGATACACTGTTCTTGCTGAGAACAGACGCGAGTGCTATTTGAACTGTGAATCGCAATTGGAGCACAATAGTGACTCGTCTTACCAGAAAACAACTCTTGCTCGTAGGACCAAAAACTGCATGTGACTCAAATTCATTTAGGACTGGGAAACAAACGATAGCTTGCCTTACAAAAAACACACTCTGCTTTTGAGAAAAGAGCACTCTTCTACTCTACTGTGTTTCGTTTTGGGTCCGAACAGTGAGCTTGCTCAGAACAAAAGAACTGTGCTTCCTACACACACGGCCATATCTAGTTCAATTCTGCTTAGGAACCTGACAAGAACAGTAGATCCTCTTCAGTCCAATACACTGTAGTTGCTGCGAACAGATGCCAGTGCTATTTGTCCTGTGTATGGCAATGGCAGCGCAATAGTGAATCTTCTTACCAGAAAACAACTCTTGCTCATAGGACCAAAAACTGCATGTGACTCAAATCCATTTAGGACTGGGAAACAAACGCGAGCTCGCCTTACAAGAAACACACTCTGCTTTATAGAAAAGAGCACTCTTCTACTCTACTGTGTTTCCTATAGGGCCAGAACAGTGAGCTTGCTCAGAACATAATAACTTGCTTCCTAAACACACGGGCCATATCTAGTTCAACTCTGCTTAGGAAACTGACAAGAACAGTAGCTCCTCTTCAGTCCGATACACTGTACTTGCTGGGAACAGACGCGAGTGCTATTTGCACTGTGTATGGCAAAGGGAGTGCAATAGTGACTTTCCTTACCAGAAAACAACTCTTGCTCGTAGGACCAGAAACTGCATGTGATTCAACTCCATTTAGGACTGGGAAACAAACGATAGCTTGCCTTACAAAAAACACACTCTGCTTTTGAGAAAAGAGCACTCTTCTACTCTACTGTGTTTCCTTTTGGGTCCGAACAGTGAGTTTGCTCAGAACAAAAGAACTGTGCTTCCTACACACATGGACCATATCTAGTTCAACTCTGCTTAGGAAACTGACAAGAACAGTAGCTCTTCTTCAGTCCAATACACTGTACATGGTGGGAACAGACGCGAGTGCTATTTGCACTGTGTATGGCAATGAGAGCGCAATAGTGACTTTCCTTACCAGAAAACAACTCTTGCTCGTAGGATCACAAACTGCATGTGATTCAACGCCACTTAGGACTGGGAAACAAATGCTAGCTCGCATTACAAGAAACACTCTCTGCTTTTTAGAAAAGAGCACTCTTCTACTCTACTGTGTTTCCTATGGGGTCCAAACAGTGAGATTGCTCAGAACAAAAGAACTGTGCTTCCTACACACATGGACCATATCTAGTTCAACTCTGCTTAGGAAAATGACAAGAACAGTAGCTCCTATTCAGTCCAATACACTGTACATGCAGGGAACAGACGCGAGTGCTATTTGCACTGTGTATGGCATTTGGAGCACAATAGTGACTCTTCTTACCAGAAAACAACTCTTGCTCTTAGGACCAAAAACTGCATGTGACTCAAATCCATTTAGGACTGGGAAACAAACGCGAGCTCGCCTTACAAGAAACACACTCTGCTTTAGAGAAAAGAGCACTCTTCTACTCTACTGTGTTTCCTATGGGGTCCAAACAGTGAGCTTGCTCAGAACAAAAGAACTGTGCTTCCTACGCACACGGATCATATCTAGTTCAACTCTGCTTAGGAAACTGACAAGAACAGTAGCTCCTATTCAGTCCAATACACTGTACTTGCTGAGAACAGATGTGAGTGCTATTTGCACTGTGAATGGCAATTGGAGCACAATAGTGACTCATCTTACCAGAAAACAACTCTTGCTCGTAGGACAAAAAACTGCATGTGACTCAACTCCATTTAGGACTGGGAAACAAACTCTAGCTCGCCTTACAAGAAACGCACTCTGCTTTTGAGAAAAGAGCAGTATTCTACTCTAATGTGTTTCCTATAGGGCCAGAACATTGAGCTTGCTCAGAACAAAAAAACTGTGCTTCCAACACACACGGGCAATATCTAGTTCAACTCTGCTTAGGAAACTGAGAAGAGCAGTAGCTCCTCTTCAGTCCAATACACTGTACTTGCTGGGAACAGATGCCAGTGCTGTTTGTACTGTGTATGGCAATGGGAGCGCAATAGTAACTTTCCTTACCAGAAAACAACTCTTGCTCGTAGGACCAGAAACTGCAGGTGATTCATCTCCACTTAGGACTGGGAAACAAACGCTACCTCGCCTTACAAGAAACACACTCTGCTTTAGAGAAAAGAGCATTCATCTACTCTTCTGTGTTTCCTATGGGGTCCAAACAGAGAGCTTGCTCAGAACATAATAACTGTGCTTCCTACACACAAGGACCATATGTAGTTCAACTCTCCTTAGTTAACTGACAAGAACAGTAGCTCCTATTCAGTCCAATACACTGTACTTGCTGGGAAAAGACGCGAGTGCTATTTGCCCTGTGTATGGCAATGGGAGCGCAATAGTGACTTTCCTTACCAGAAAACAACTCTTGTTCGTAGGACTAGAAACTGCATGTGATTCAACTCCATTTCGACTAGGAAACAAACCCTAGCTTGCCTTACAAGAAACACACTCTGCTTTTCAGAAATGAGCACTCTTCTACTCTACTGTGTTTCCTATTGGGTCCGAACAGTGAGCTTGCTCAGAACAAAAGAACTGTGCTTCCTACACACATGGCCATATCTAGTTCAATTCTGCTTAGGAACCTGACAAGAACAGTAGATCTTCATCAGTCTAATACACTGTACTTGCTGGGAACAGACGCCAGTGCTATTTGTCCTGGGTATGGCAATGGCAGCGCAATAGTGACTATTCTTACCATAAAACAACTCTTGCTCGTAGGACCAGAAACTGCATGTGATTCCACTCCATTTAGGCCTGGGAAACAAACGCTAGCTCGCCTTACAAGAAACACACTCTGCTTTAGAGAAAAGAGCACTCTTCTACTCTACTGTGTTTCCTATAGGGCCAGAACAGTGAGCTTGCTCAGAACATAATAACTGTGCTTCCTACACACAAGGACCATATGTAGTTCAACTCTGCTTAGGAAACTGAAAAGAACAGTAGCTCCTATTCAGTCCAATACACTGTACTTGCTGGGAAAAGACGCGAGGGCTATTTGCCCTGTGTATGGCAAAGGGAGCACAATAGTGACTTTCCTTACCAAAAAACAACTCTTGTTCGTAGGACTAGAAACTGCATGTGATTCAACTCCATTTAGGACTAGGAAACAAATCCTAGCTCGCCTTACAAGAAACACACTCTGCTTTTCAGAAATGAGCACTCTTCTACTCTCCTGTGTTTCCTATGGGGTCCGAACAGTGAGCTTGCTCAGAACAAAAGAACTGTGCTTCCTACACACATGGCCATATCTAGTTCAATTCTGCTTAGGAACCTGACAAGAACAGCAGATCCTCTTCAGTCTAATACACTGTACTTGCTGGGAACAGACGCCAGTGCTATTTGTCCTGTGTATGGCAGTGGCAGCGCAATAGTGACTATTCTTACCATAAAACAACTCTTGCTCGTAGGACCAGAAACTGCATTTGATTCCAGTCATTTAGGCCTAGGAAACAAACGCTAGCTCGCCTTACTAGAAACACACTCTGCTTTAGAGAAAAGAGCACTCTTCTACTCTACTGTGTTTTCTATGGGGTCCAAACAGTGAGCTTGCTCAGAACAAAAGAACTGTGCTTCCTACACACACGGGCCATATCTAGTTCAACTCTGCTTAGGAAACTGACAAGAACAGTAGCTCCTCTTCAGTCTGATACACTGTTCTTGCTGAGAATAGACGCGAGTGCTATTTGAACTGTGAATCGCAATTGGAGCACAATAGTGACTCGTCTTACCAGAAAACAACTCTTGCTCGTAGGACAAAAAACTGCATGTGACTCAACTCCATTTACGACTATGAAACAAACTCTAGCTCGCCTTACAAGAAACAGACTCTGCTTTTGAGAAAAGAGCACTCTTCTACTCTACTGTGTTTCCTATAGGGCCAGAACAGTGAGCCTGCTCAGAACACATGTACTGTGCTTCCTAGTCACACGGGCCATATCTAGTTCAACTCTGCTTAGGAAACTGAGAAGAACAGTAGCTCCTCTTCAGTCCAATACACTGTACTTGCTGGGAACAGATGCCAGTGCTATTTGCACTGTGTATGGCAATGGGAGCGCAATAGTGACTTTCCTTACCAGAAAACAATTATTGCTCGTAGGACCAGAAACTGCATGTGATTCAACTCCATTTAGGACAGGGAAACAAACGCTAGCTCGCCTTACAAGAAACACACTCTGCTTTAGAGAAAAGAGCACTCTTCTACTCTACTGTGTTTCCTATGGGGTCCAAACAGTGTGCTTGCTCAGAACAAAAGAACTGTGCTTCCTACACACAAGGACCTTATGTAGTTCAACTCTGCTTAGGAACCTGATAAGAACAGTAGCTCCTCTTCAGTCCGATACACTGTACTTGCTGGGAACAGACGCGAGTGCTATTTGCACTGTGTATGGCAATGACAGGGCAATAGTGACTCTCCTTACCAGAAAACAACTCTTGCTCATAGGACCAAACACTGCAGGTGACTCAAATCCATTTAGGACTGGGAAACAAACGCTAGCTCGCCTTACAAGAAACACACTCTGCTTTATAGAAAAGAGCACTCTTCTACTCTACTGTGTTTCCTATAGGGCCAGAACAGTGAGCTTGCTCAGAACATAATAATTGTGCTTCCTAAACACACGGCCCATATCTAGTTCAACTCTGCTTAGGAAACTGACAAGAACAGTAGCTCCTCTTCAGTCCGATACACTGTACTTGCTGGGAACAGACGCGAGTGCTATTTGCACTGTGTATGGCAAAGGGAGCGCAATAGTGACTTTCCTTACCAGAAAACAACTCTTGCTCGTAGGACCAGAAACTGCATGTGATTCAACTCCATTTAGGACTGGGAAACAAACGATAGCTGGCCTTACAAAAAACACACTCTGCTTTTGAGAAAAGAGCACTCTTCTACTCTACTGTGTTTCGTTTTGGGTCCGAACAGTGATCTTGCTCAGAACAAAAGAACTGTGCTTCCTACACACACGGCCATATCTAGTTCATCTGCTTAGGAACCTGACAAGAACAGTAGATCCTCTTCAGTCCAATACACTGTAGTTGCTGCGAACAGATGCCAGTGCTATTTGTCCTGTGTATGGCAATGGCAGCACAATAGTGAATCTTCTTGCTCATAGGATCATATCAACTCTTGCTCATAGGATCTAAAACTGCATGTGACTCAAATCCATTTAGGACTGGGAAACAAATGCGAGCTCGCCTTACAAGAAACACACTCTGCTTTATAGAAAAGAGCACTCTTCTACTCTACTGTGTTTCCTATAGGGCCAGAACAGTGAGCTTGCTCAGATCATAATAACAGTGCTTCCTAAACACACGGGCCATATCTAGTTCAACTCTGCTTAGGAAACTGACAAGAACAGTAGCTCCTCTTCAGTCCGATACACTGTACTTGCTGGGAACAGACGCGAGTGCTATTTGCACTGTGTATGGCAAAGGGAGCGCAGTAGTGACTTTCCTTACCAGAAAACAACTCTGGCTTGTAGGACAGAAACTGCATGTGATTCCACTCCATTTAGGACTGGGAAACAAACGCTAGCTCGCCTTACAAGAAACACACTCTGCTTTAGAGAAAAGAGCACTCTTCTACTCTACTGTGTTTCCTATGGTGTCCAAACAGTGAGCTTGCTCAGAAAAAAAGAACTGTGCTTCCTACACACAAGGACCATATGTAGTTCAACTCTGCTTAGGAAACTGACAAGAACAGTAGCTCCTATTCAGTCCAATACACTGTACTTGCTGGGAACAGATGCGAGTGCTATTTGCACTGTGTATGGCATTTGGAGCACAATAGTGACTCTTCTTACCAGAAAACAACTCTTGCTCGTAGGACCAAAAACTGCATGTGACTCAACTCCATTCAGGACTGGGAAACAAAAGCGAGCTCGCCTTACAAGAAACACACTCTGCTTTAGAGAAAAGAGCACTCTTCTACTCTACTGTGTTTCCTATAGGGCCAGAACAGTGAGCTTGCTCAGAACATAATAACTGTGCTTCCTACACACAAGGACCATATGTAGTTCAACTCTCCTTAGTTAACTGACAAGAACATTAGCTCCTATTCAGTCCAATACACTGTACTTGCTGGGAAAAGACGCGAGTGCTTTTTGCCCTGTGTATGACAATGGGAGCACAATAGTGACTTTCCTTACCAGAAAACAACTCTTGTTCGTAGGACTAGAAACTGCATGTGATTCAACTCCATTTAGGACTAGGAAACAAACCCTAGCTTGCCTTACAATAAACACACTCTGCTTTTCAGAAATGAGCACTCTTCTACTCTACTGTGTTTCCTATTGGGTCCGAACAGTGAGCTTGCTCAGAACAAAAGAACTGTGCTTCCTACACACATGGCCATATCTAGTTCAATTCTGCTTAGGAACCTGACAAGAACAGTAGATCCTCTTCAGTCTAATACACTGTACTTGCTGGGAACAGACGCCAGTGCTATTTGTCCTGTGTATGGCAATGGCAGCGCAATAGTGACTATTCTTACCATAAAACAACTCTTGCTCGTAGGACCAGAAACTGCATGTGATTCCACTCCATTTAGGCCTGGGAAACTAATGCCAGCTCGCCTTACAAGAAACACACTCTGCTTTAGAGAAAAGAGCACTCTTCTACTCTACTGTGTTTCCTATAGGGCCAGAACAGTGAGCTTGCTCAGAACAAAATAACTGTGCTTCCTACACACAAGGACCATATGTAGTTCAATTCTGCTTAGGAAACTGACAAGAACAGTAGCTCCTATTCAGTCCAATACACTGTACTTGCTGGGAAAAGACGCAAGGGCTATTTGCCCTGTGTATGGCAAAGGGAGCGCAATAGTGACTTTCCTTACCAGAAAACAACTCTTGTTCGTAGGACTAGAAACTGCATGTGATTCAACTCCATTTAGGACTAGGAAACAAACCCTAGCTCGCCTTACAAGAAACACACTCTGCTTTTCAGAAATCAGCACTCTTCTACTCTACTGTGTTTCCTATGGGGTCCGAACAGTGAGCTTGCTCAGAACAAAAGAACTGTGCTTCCTACACACATGGCCATATCTAGTTCAATTCTGCTTAGGAACCTGACAAGAACAGTAGATCCTCTTCAGTCTAATACACTGTACTTGCTGGGAACAGACGCCAGTGCTATTTGTCCTGTGTATGGCAATGGCAGCGCAATAGTGACTATTCTTACCATAAAACAACTCTTGCTCGTAGGACCAGAAACTGCATCTGATTCCAGTCATTTAGTCCTGGGAAACAAACGCTAGCTCGCCTTACAAGAAACACACTCTGCTTTTGAGAAAAGAGCACTCTTCTACTCTACTGTGTTTTCTATGGGGTCCAAACAGTGAGCTTGCTCACAACAAAAGAACTGTGCTTCCTACACACATGGACCATATCTAGGTCAACTCTGCTTAGGAAACTGACAAGAACAGTAGCTTCTCTTCAGTCCAATACACTCTACATGGTGGGAACAGACGCGAGTGCTATTTGCCCTGTGTATGGCAATGACAGCGCAATAGTGACTCTCCTTACCAGAAAAAAACTCTTGCTCGCAGGAACACAAACTGCATGTGATTCAACGCCATTTAGGACTGGGAAACAAATGCTAGCTCGCCTTACAAGAAACACTCTCTGCTTTTTAGAAAAGAGCACTCTTCTACTCTACTGTGTTTCCTATGGGGTCCAAACAGTGAGATTGCTCAGAACAAAAGAACTGTGCTTCCTACACACATGGACCATATCTAGTTCAACTCTGCTTAGGAAACTGACATGAACAGTAGCTCCTATTCAGTCCAATACACTCTACATTCTGGGAACAGACGCGAGTGTTATTTGCACTGTGTATGGCATTTGGAGCACAATAGTGACTCTTCTTACCAGGAAACAACTCTTGCTCGTAGTACCAGAAACTGCATGGGATTCAACTCCATTTAGGACTGTGAAACAAACACTAGCTCGCCTTACAAGAAACACACTCTGCTTTAGAGAAAAGAGCACTCATCTACTCTACTGTGTTTCCTATAGGGCCAGAAGAGTGAGCTTGCTCAGAACATAAGAACTGTGCTTCCTACACACACGAGCCATATCTAGCTCAACTCTGCTTAAGAAACTGACAAGAACAGTAGCTCCTCTTCAGTCCGATACACTGTACTTGCTGGGAACAGACGCGAATGCTATTTGCACTGTGTATGGCAATGACAGCGCAATAGTGACTCTCCTTACCAAAAAAACTCTTGCTCGTAGGAACACAAACTGCATGTGATTCAACGCCATTTAGGACTGGGAAACAAATGCTAGCTCGCCTTACAAGAAACACTCTCTGTTTTTTAGAAAAGAGCACTCTTCTACTCTACTGTGTTTCCTATGGGGTCCAAACAGTGAGCTTGCTCAGAACAAAAGAACTGTGCTTCCTACACACATGGACCATATCTAGTTCAACTCTGCTTAGGAAACTGACAAGAACAGTAGCTACTATTCAGTCCAATACACTGTACATGCTGGGAACAGACGCGAGTGCTATTTGCACTATGTATGGCATTTGGAGCACAATAGTGACTCTTCTTACCAGAAATCAACTCTTGCTCGTAGGACCAAAAAATTCATGTGACTCAAATCCATTTATGAATGGGAAACAAACGCGAGGTGGCCTTACAAGAAACACACTCTGCTTTAGAGAAAAGAGCACTCTTCTACTCTACTGTGTTTCCTATAGTGCCAGAACAGTGAGCTTGCTCAGAACATAATAACTGTGCTTCCTAAACACACAGGCCATATCTACTTCAACTCTGCTTAGGAAACTAACAAGAACAGTACCTCCTCTTCAGTCCGATACACTGTACTTGCTGGGAACAGACGCGAGTGCTATTTGCACTGTGTATGGCAAAGGGAGCGCAATAGTGACTTTCCTTACCAGAAAACAACTCTTGCTCGTAGGACCAGAAACTGCATGTGATTCAACTCCATTTAGGACTGGGAAACAAACTTATAGCTTGCCTTACAAAAAACACACTATGCTTTTGAGAAAAGAGCACTCTTCTACTCTACTGTGTTTCCTATTGGGTCCGAACAATGAGCTTGCTCAGAACAAAAGAACTGTGCTTCCTACACACACGGCCATATTTAGTTCAATTCTGCTTATAAATCTGACAAGAACAGTAGATCCTCTTCAGTCCAATACACTGTACTTGCTGGGAACAGACGCCAGTGCTATTTGTCCTGTGTATGTCAATGGCAGCGCAATAGTGACTATTCATACCATAAAAAAACTCTTGCTCCTAGGACCAGAAACTGCATGTGATTCAAGTCCATTTAGGACTGGGAAACAAACGCTAGCTCGCCGTACAAGAAACACACTCTGCTTTAGAAAAAGAGCACTCTTCTACTCTACTGTGTTTCCTAAAGGGCCAGAACAGTGAGCTTGCTCAGAACAAAAGAACTGTGCTTCCCACACACGGGCCATATCTAGTTCAACTCTGCTTAGGAAACTGACAAGAACAGTAGATCCTCTTCAGTACAATACACTGTACTTGCTGGGAACAGACGCCAGTGCTCTTTGCACTGTGTATGGCAATTGGAGCACAATAGTGACTCGTCTTACCAGAAAACAAATCTTGCTCATAGGACAAAAAACTGCATGTTACTCAACTCCTTTTAGGACTGGAAAACAAACTCTAGCTCACTTTACAGGAAACACACTCTGCTTTTGAGAAAAGAGCACTCTTCTAATCTACTGTGTTTCCTATAGGGCCAGAACAGTGAGCTTGCTCAGAACAAAAGAACTGTGCTTCCTACACACACGGGCCATATCTACTTCAACTCTGCTTAGAAAACAGAGAAGAACAATAGCACCTATTCAGTCCAATACACTGTACTTGCTGGGAACAGACGGGAGTGCTATTTGCACTGTGTATGGCAATGGGAGCGCAATGTGACTTTCCTTACCAGAAAACAACTCTTGTTCGTAGGACCAGAAACTGCATGTGATTCAACTCCATTTAGGACTAGGAAACAAACGCTAGCTCGCCTTACAAGAAACACACTCTGCTTTAGAGAAAAGAGCACTCATCTACTCTACTGTGTTTCCTATAGGGCCAGAAGAGTGAGCTTGCTCAGAACATAAGAACTGTGCTTCCTAAACACACGGGCCATATCTAGTTCAACTCTGCTTAAGAAACTGACAAGAACAGAGGCTCCTCTTCAGTCCGATACACTGTAGTTGCTGGGAACAGACGCGAGTGCTATTTGCACTGTGTATGACAATGACAGCGCAATAGTGACTCTCCTTACCAGAAAAAAACTCTTGCTCGCAGGAACACAAACTGCATGTGTTTCAACGCCATTTAGGACTGGGAAACAAATGCTAGCTCGCCTTACAAGAAACACTCTCTGCTTTTTAGAAAAGAGCACTCTTCTACTCTACTGTGTTTCCTATGGGGTCCAAACAGTGAGCTTGCTCAGAACAAAAGAACTGTGCTTCCTACACACATGGACCATATCTAGTTCAACTCTGCTTAGGAAACTGACATGAACAGTAGCTCCTATTCAGTCCAATACACTGTACATTCTGGGAACAGACGCGAGTGTTATTTGCACTGTGTATGGAATTTGGAGCACAATAGTGACTCTTCTTACCAGGAAACAACTCTTGCTCGTAGTACCAGAAACTGCATGGGATTCAACTCCATTTAGGACTGTGAAACAAACGCTGGCTCGCCTTACAAGAAACACACTCTGCTTTAGAGAAAAGAGCACTCATCTACTCTACTGTGTTTCCTATAGGGCCAGAAAAGTGAGCTTGCTCAGAACATAAGAACTGTGCTTCCTACACACACGGGCCATATCTAGCTCAACTCTGCTTAAGAAACTGACAAGAACAGTAGCTCCTCTTCAGTCCGATACACTGTACTTGCTGGGAACAGACGCGAGTACTATTTGCACTGTGTATGGCAATGACAGCGCAATAGTGACTCTCTTACCAGAAAAAAACTCTTGCTCGTAGGAACACAAACTGCATGTGATTCAACTCCATTTAGGACTGGGAAACAAACTTATAGCTTGCCTTACAAAAAACACACTTTGCTTTTGAGAAAAGAGCACTCTTCTACTCTACTGTGTTTCCTATTGGGTCCGAACAGTGAGCTTGCTCAGAACAAAAGAACTGTGCTTCCTACACACACGGCCATATTTAGTTCAATTCTGCTTATAAATCTGACAAGAACAGTAGATCCTCTTCAGTCCAATACACTGTACTTGCTGGAAACAGACGCCAGTGCTATTTGTCCTGTGTATGGCAATGGCAGCGCAATAGTGACTATTCATACCATAAAAAATCTCTTGCTCCTAGGACCAGAAACTGCATGTGATTCAAGTCCATTTAGTACTGGGAAACAAACGCTAGCTCTCCTTACAAAAAACACGCTCTGCTTTAGAAAAAGAGCACTCTTCTACTCTACTGTGTTTCCTACAGGGCCAGAACAGTGAGCTTGCTCAGAACAAAAGAACTGTGCTTCCCACACACGGGCCATATCTAGTTCAACTCTGCTTAGGAAAATGACAAGAACAGTAGATCCTCTTCAGTACAATACACTGCACTTGCTGGGAACAGACGCCAGTGCTATTTGCACTGTGTATGGCAATTGGAGCACAATAGTGACTCGTCTTACCAGAAAACAACTCTTGCTCATAGGACAAAAAACTGCATGTGACTCAACTCCATTTAGGACTGGAAAACAAACTCTAACTCACTTTACAAGAAACACACTCTGCTTTTGAGAAAAGAGCACTCTTCTAATCTACTGTGTTTCCTATAGGGCCAGAACAGTGAGCTTGCTCAGAAAAAAAGAATTGTGCTTCCTACCCACACGGGCCATATCTAGTTCAACTCTTCTCAGGAAACTGACAAGAACAGTAGCTCCTCTTCAGTCCAATACACTGTACTTTCTGGGAACAGACGGGAGGGCTATTTGCACTGTGTATGGCAATGGGAGCGCAATAGTGACTTTCCTTACCAGAAAACAACTCTTGCTCCTAGGACCAGAAACTGCATGTGATTCAACTCCATTTAGGACTGGGAAAGAAATGCTAGCTCGCCTTACAAGAAACACACTACTTTAGAGAAAATAGCACTCTTCTACTCTATTGTGTTTCCTATGGTGTCCGAACAGTGAGCTTGCTCAGAACATAAGAACTGGGCTTCCTACACACACGGCCATATCTAGTTCACTTCTGCTTAGGAACCTGACAAGAACAGTAGATCCTCTTCAGTCCAATACACTGTACTTGCTGGGAACAGACGCCAGTGCTATTTGTACTGTGTATGGCAATGGCAGCGCAATAGTGACTCTTCTTACCATAAAACAACTCTTGCTCTTAGGACAAGAAACTGCATGTTATTCAACTCCATTTAGGACTGGGAAACAAACGCTAGCTTTCCTTACAAGAAACACACTCTGCTTTAGAGAAAAGAGCACTCTTCTACTCTACTGTGTTTCCTATAGGGCCAGAACAGTGAGCTTGCTCAGAACAAAAGAACTGTGCTTCCTACACACGGGCCATATCTAGTTCAACTCTGCTTAGGAAACTGACAAGAACAGTAGCTCCTCTTCAGTCCGATACACTGTACTTGCTGGGAACAGACGCGAGTGCTATTTGCACTGTGTATTGCAATGGGAGCGCAATAGTGACTTTCCTTACCAGAAAACAACTCTTGCTCGTAGGACCAGAAACTTCATGTGATTCAACACCATTTAGGACTGGGAAACAAATGCTAGCTCGCCTTACAAGAAACACACTCTGCTTTTGAGAAAAGAGCACTCTTCTACTCTACTGTGTTTCCTATGGGGTCCGAACAGTGAGCTTACTCAGAACAAAAGAACTGTGCTTTCTACACACACGGGCCATATCTAGTTCAACTCTGCTTAGGAAACAAACAAGAACAGTAGCTCCTCTTCACTCCAATACACTGTACTTGCGGGGAACAGACGCGAGTGCTATTTGCACTGTGTATGGCATTGGAGCACAATAGTGACTTGTCTTACCAGAAAACAACTCTTGCTCCTAGGACAAAAAACTGCATGTGCCTCAACTCCATTTATGACTGGGAAACAAACGCTAGCTCAACTTCCAAGAAACACACTCTGCTTTTGAGAATAGAGCACTCTTCTACTCTAGTGTGTTTCCTATGTGTTCCGAAAAGTGAGCTTGCTCAGAACAAAAAATCTGTGCTTCCTACACACACAGCAATATCTAGTTCAAGTCTGCTTAGGAACCTGACAAGAACAGTAGATCCTCTTCAGTCCAATACACTGTACTTGCTGGGAACAGACGTCAGTGCTATTTGTACTGTGTATGGCAATGGCAGTGCAATAGTGAATCTTCTTACCAGAAAACAACTCTTGCTCGTAGGACCAGAAACTCATGTGATTCCACTCCATTTAGGACTGGGAAACAAACTCTAGCTCGCTTTACAAGAAACACACTCTGCTTTTGAGAAAAGAGCACTCTTCTACTCTACTGTGTTTCCTAAGGGGTCCGAACAGTGAGCTTCCTCAGAACGAAAGAACTGTGCTTCCTACACACACGGGCCATATCTAGTTCAACTCTGCTTAGGAAACTGACAAGAACAGTAGCTCCTCTTCAGTCCAATACACTTTACTTGCAGGGAACAGACGGGAGGGCTATTTGCACTGTGTATGGCAATTGGAGCACAATAGTGACTCGTCTTACCAGAAAACAAGTCTTGCTCGTAGGACAAAAAACTGCATGTGACTCAACTCCATTTAGAACTGGGAAACAAACGCTAGCTCGCCTTACAAGAAACACACTCTGCTTTAGAGAAAAGAGCACTCTTCTACTCTACTGTGTTTCCTATGGGGTCCAAACAGTGAGCTTGCTCAGAACAAAAGAACTGTGCTTCCTACACACACGGACCATGTCGAGTTCAACTCTGCTTAGGAAACTGACAAGAACAGTAGCTCCTATTCAGTCCAATACACTGTACTTGCTGGGAAAAGACGCGAGTGCTATTTGCCTTGTGAAGGGCAATGGGAGCACAATAGTGACTTTCCTTACCAGAAAAAAACTCTTGTTCGTAGTACCAGAAACTGCATGTGATTCAACTCCATTTAGGACTAGGAAACAAACGCTAGCTCGCCTTACAAAAATACACTCTGCTTTTGAGAAAAGAGCACTCTTCTACTCTACTGTGTTTTCTATAGGGCCAGAACAGTGAGCTTGCTCAGAACATAAGAATGGTGCTTCCTACACACACAGGCCATATCTAGTTCAACTGTGCTTAGGAAACTGACAAGAACAGTAGCTCCTCTTCAGTCCGATACACTGTACTTGCTGGGAACAGACGCGAGATCTATTTGCACTATGTATGGCAGGGGGAGCGCAATAGTGACTTTCCTTACCAGAAAACAACTCTTGCTCTTAGAACCATAAACTGCATGTGATTCAACTCCATTTAGGACTGGGAAACAAACGCTAGCTCGCCTTACAAGAAACACACTCTGCTTTTGAGAAAAGAGCACTCTTCTACTCTACTGTATTTCCTATGGTGTCCGAACAGTGAGCTTGCTCAGAACAAAAGAACTGTGCTTCCTACACACACTGCCATATCTAGTTCAATTCTGCTTAGGAACCTGACAAGAACAGTAGATCCTCTTCAGTCCAATACACTGTACTTGCTGGGAGGAGACGCCAGTGCTATTTGTCCTGTGTATGGCAATGGCAGCGCAATAGTGACTCTTCTTACCATAAAACAACTCTTGCTCTTACGACAAGAAACTGCATGTGATTCAACTCCATTTAGGACTGGGAAACAAATGCTAGCTCGCCTTACAAGAAACACACTCTGCTTTAGAGAAAAGAGCACTCTTGTACTCTACTGTGTTTCCTATAGGGCCAGAACAGTAAGCTTGCTCAGAACAAAAGAACTGTGCTTCCTACACACGGGCCATATCTAGTTCAACTCTGCTTAAGAAACTGACAAGAACAGTAGCTCCTCTTCAGTCCGATACACTGTACTTGCTGGGAACAGACGCGAGTGCTATTTGCACTGTGTATTGCAATGGGAGCGCAATAGTGACTTTCCTTACTAGAAAACAACTCTTGCTTGTAGGACCAGAAACTGCATGAGATTCAACTCCATTTATGACTGGGAAACAAACGCTAGCTCAACTTCCAAGAAACACACTCTGCTTTCGAGAAAAGAGCACTCTTCTACTCTACTGTGATTCCTACGTGTTCCGAAAAGTGAGCTTGCTCAGAACAAAAAAACTGTGCTTCCTACACACACGGCAATATCTAGTTCAAGTCTGCTTAGGAACCTGACAAGAACAGTAGATCCTCTTCAGTCCAATACACTGTACTTGCTGGGAACAGACGCCAGTGCTATTTGTCCTGTGTATGGCAATGGCAGTGCAATAGTGACTCTTTTTACCAGAAAACAACTCTTGCTCGTAGGACCAGAAACTGCATGTGATTCCTCTCCATTTAGGACTGGGAAACAAACTCTAGCTCGCTTTACAAGAAACACACTCTGCTTTTGAGAAAAGAGCACTCTTCTACTCTACTGTGTTTCCTATAGGGCCAGAACAGTGAGCTTGCTCAGAAAAAAAGAACTGTACTTCCTACACACACGGGCCACATCTAGTTCAACTCTGCTTAGAAACTGAGAAGAACTGTAATTCCTTTTCAGTCCAATACACTGTAATTGCTGGGAACAGACGGGAGGGCTATTTGCACTGTGTATGGCAATGGGAGCGCAATAGTGACTTTCCTTACCAGGAAACAACTCTTGCTCATAGGACCAGAAACTGCATGTGATTCCTCTCCATTTAGGACTGGGAAACAAACGCTAGCTCGCCTTACAAGAAACACATTCTGCTTTAGAGAAAAGAGCACTCTTGTACTCTACTGTGTTTCCTATGGGGTCCAAACAGTGAGCTTGCTCAGAACAAAAGAACTGTGCTTCCTACACACACGGGCCATATCTAGTTCAACTCTGCTTAGGAAACTGACAAGAACAGTAGCTCCTCTTCAGTCCGATACACTGTACTTGCTGGGAACAGACGTGAGAGCTATTGGCACTATGTATAGCAAGGGGAGCGCAATAGTGTCTTTCCTTACCAGAAAACAACTCTTGCTCTTAGGACCAGAAACTGCATCTGATTCAACTCCATTTAGGACTGGTAAACAAATGATAGCTCGCCTTACAAGAAACACCTTCTGCTTTAGAGAAAAGAGCACTCTTCTACTCTACTGTTTTTCCTATGGGGTCCAAACAGTGACCATGCTCAGAACAAAGAACTGTGCTTTCTCCACACACGGGCCATATCTAGTTCAACTCTGCTTAGGAAACAAACAAGAACAGTACCTCCTCTTCACTCCAATACACTGTACTTGCGGGGAACAGACGCGAGTGCTATTTGCACTGTGTATGGCATTGGAGCACAATAGTGACTTGTCTTACCAGAAAACAACTCTTGCTCCTAGGAAAAAAAACTGCATGTGACTCAACTCCATTTAGGACTGGGAAACAAACGCTAGCTCGGCTTCCAAGAAACACACTCTGATTTTGAGAAAAGAGCACTCTTCTACTCTACTGTGTTTCCTTTGTGTTCTGAAAAGTGAGCTTGCTCAGAACAAAAAAACTGTGCTTCCTACACACACGGCCATATCTAGTTCAAGTCTGCTTAGGAACCTGACAAGAACAGTAGATCCTCTTCAGTCCAATACACTGTACTTGCTGGGAACAGACGCCAGTGCTATTTGTCCTGTGTATGGCAATGGCAGCGCAATAGTGACTCTTCTTACCAGAAAACAACTCTTACTCGTAGGACCAGAAACTGCATGTGATTCCACTACATTTAGGACTGGGAAACAAACTCTAGCTCGCTTTACAAGAAACACACTCTGCTTTAGAGAAAAGAGCACTCTTCTCCTCTACTGTGTTTCCTATAGGGCCAGAACAGTGAGCTTGCCCAGAACATAAGAACGGTGCTTCCTACACACACGGGCCATATCTAGTTCAACTCTGCTTAGGAAACTGACAAGAACAGTAGCTCCTCATCAGTCCGATACACTGTACTTGCTGGGAACAGACGCGAGAGCTATTTGCACTATGTATGGCAAGGGGAGCTCAATAGTGACTTTCCTTACCAGAAAACAACTCTTGCTCATAGGACAAAAACTGCATGTGACTCAACTCCATTTAGGACTGGGAAATAAACGCTAGCTCGCCTTACAAGAAACACACTCTGCTTTTGAGAAAAGAGCACTCTTCTACTCTACTGTGTTTCCTATGGGGTCAGAACAGTGAGGTTGCTCAGAACAAAGAACTGTGCTTCCTACACACACGGCCATATCTAGTTCAATTCTGCTTAGGAACCTGACAAGAACAGTAGATCCTCTTCAGTCCAATACACTGTACTTGCTGGGAACAGACGCCAGTGCGTTTGTCCTGTGTATGGCATTGGCAGTGCAATAGTGACTCTTCTTACCAGAAAACAACTCTTGCTCGTAGGACCAGAAACTGCATGTGATTCAACTCCATTTAGGACTGGGAAACAAAAGCTAGCTCACCTCACATGAAACACACTCTGCTTTTGAGAAAAGAGCACTCTTCTACTCTACTGTGTTTCCTATGGGGTCTGAACAGTGAGCTTGCTCAGAACAAAACAACTGTGCTTCCTACACACACGGGCCATATCTAGTTCAACTCTGCTTAGGAAACTGACAAGAACAGTAGATCCTCTTCAGTACAATACACTGTACTTGCGGGGAACAGACACGAGTGCTATTTGCACTGTGTATGGCAATTGGAGCACAATAGTGACTTGTCTTACCAGAAAACAACTCTTGCTCATAGGAAAAAAAACTGCATGTGACTCAACTCCATTTAGGACTGGGAAACAAACGCTAGCTCGACTTCTAAGAAACACACTCTGCTTTTGAGAAAAGAGCACTCTTCTACTCTACTGTGTTTCCTGTGTGTTCCGAACAGTGAGCTTGCTCAGAACAAAAAAAATGTGCTTCCTACTCACACGGCCATATCTAGTTCAAGTCTGCTTAGGAACCTGACAATACAGTATATCCTCTTCAATCCAATACACTGTACTTTCTGGGAACAGACGACAGTGCTATTTGTCCTGTGTATGGCAATGGCAGCGCAATAGTGACTCTTCTTACCAGAAAACAACTCTTGCTCATAGGAACAGAAACTGCATGTGACTCAACTCCATTTAGGACTGGAAAAGAAACGCTAGCTCGCCTTACAAGAAACACACTCTGCTTTAGAGAAAAGAGTACTCTTCTACTCTACTGTGTTTCCTATGGGGTTAGAACAGTGAGCTTGCTCAGAACAAAAAAACTGTGCTTCCTAAACACACGGCCATATCTAGTTCAAATCTGCTTAGGAACCTGACAAGAATAGTAGATCCTCTTCCGTCCAATACACTGTACTTGCTGGGAAAAGACGCCAGTGCTATTTGTCCTGTGTATGGCAATGGCAGCACAATAGTGACTCTTCTTACCAGAAAACAACTCTTGTTTGTAGGACCAGAAACTGCATGTGATTCAACTCCATATTGGACTGGGAAAAAAACGCTAGCTCGCCTTACAAGAAACACACTCTGCTTTTGAGAAAAGAGCACTCTTCTTCTCTACTGTGTTTCCTATGGGGTCCAAACAGTGAGCTTGCTCAGAACAAAAGAACTGTGATTCCTACACACACCGACCATATCTAGTTCAACTCTGCTTAGGAAACTGACAAGAACAGTAGCTCCTATTCAGTCCAATACACTGCACTTGCTGGGAACAGACGCGAGTGCTATTTGCACTGTGTTTGGCAATGGGAGCACAATAGTAACTTTCCTTACCAGAAAACAACTCTTGCTCATAGGACCGGAAACTGCCTGTGATTGAACTCCATTTAGGACTGGGAAACAAACTCTAGCTCGCCTTACAAGAAACACACTCTGCTTTTGAGAATAGAGCACTCTTCTACTCTACTGTGTTTCCTATGAGGTCCGAACAGTGAGCTTGCTCAGAACAAAAAAAACGTGCTTCCTGCACACACCGCCACACCTAGTTCAATTCTGCTTAGGAACCTGACAAGAACAGTAGATCCTCTTCAGTCCAATACACTGTACTCTTGGGAACAGACAACAGTGCTATTTGTCCTGTGTATGGCAAAGGCAGCGCAATAGTGACTCTTCTTACCATAAAACAACTCTTGCTCGTAGGACCAGAAACTGCATGTTATTCAACTCCATTTAGGACTGGGAAACAAACGCTAGCTCTCCTTACAAGAAACACACTCTGCTTTAGAGAAAAGAGCACTCTTCTACTCTACTGTGTTTCCTATAGGGCCAGAACAGTGAGCTTGCTCCGAACAAAAGAACTGTGCTTCCTACACACACCGACCATATCTAGTTCAACTCTGCTTAGGAAACTGACAAGAACAGTAGCTTCTCTTCAGTCCGATACACTGTATTTGCTGGGAACAGACGCGAGTGCTATTTGCACTGTGTATGGCAATGGGAGCTCAATAGTTACTTTCCTTACCAGAAAACAACTCTTGCTCGTAGGAACAGAAACTGCATGGGATTCCACTCCATTTAGGACTGGGAAACAAACGCTAGCTCGCCTTACAAAAAACACACTCTGCTTCTGACAAAAGAGCAAATTCTACTCTACTGTGTTTCCTATGGGGTCCGAACAGTGAGCTTGCTCAGAACAAAAGAACTGTGCTTCCTACACACACCGACCATATCTAGTTCAACTCTGCTTAGGAAACTGACAAGAACAATAGCTCCTCTTCAGTCCGATACACTGTATTTGCTGGGAACAGACGCGAGTGCCATTTGTACTGTGTATGTCAATGGGAGCTCAATAGTTACTTTCCTTACCAGAAAACAACTCTTGCTCGTAGGAACAGAAACTGCATGTGATTCAACTCCATATAGGTCTGGGAAACAAATTCTAGCTAGCCTTACAAGAAACACAATCTGCTTTTGAGAAAAGAGCACTCTTCTACTCTACTGTGTTTCCTATAGGGCCAGAACAGTGAGCTTGCTCAGAACAAAAGAACTGTGCTTCCTACACACACGGCCACATCTAGTTCAACTCTGCTTAGGAACCTGACAAGAACAGTAGATCCTCTTCAGTCCAATACACTGTACATGCTGGGAACAGACGCGTGTGCTATTTGCCCTTTGTATGAAAATGGGAGCACAATAGTGACTCTTCTTACCAGAAAACAACTCTTGCTCGTAGGACCAGAAACTGCATGTGATTCATCTCCATTTAGGAGTGGGAAACAAACACTAACTCGACTTACAAGAAACACACTCTGATTTAGAGAAAGAAGCACTCTTCTACTCTATTGTGTTTCCTAAGAGGTCCGAACAGTAAACTTGCTCAGAACAAAAAGAACTGTGCTTCCTACACACACAGCCATATCTAGTTCAAATCTGCTTAGGAACCTGACAAGAACAGTAGATCCTCTTCAGGCTAATACACTGTACTGCTGGGAACAGACAACAGTGCTATTTGTCCTGTGTATGGCAATGGCAGCACAATAGTGACTCTTCTTACCATAAAACAACTCTTGCTCGTAGGACCAGAAACTGCATGTGATTCAACTCCATTTAGGACTGGGAAACAAACTCTAGCTCGCCTTACAAGAAACACACTCTGCTTTAGAGAAAAGAGCACTCTTCTACTCTACTGTGTTAACTTAGGGCCAGAACAGTGAGCTTGCTCAGAAGAAAAGAACTGTGCTTCCTACACTCGGGCCATATCTAGTTCAACTCTGCTTAGGAAACTAACAAGAACAGTAGCTCCTCTTCAGTCTAATACACTGTACTTCCTGGGAACAGACGGGACTGCTGTTTGCACTGTGTATGGCTATTGGAGCACAATAGTGATTCGTCTTACCAGAAAACAACTCTTGCTCGTAGGACAAAAAACTGCATGTGACTCAACTCCATTTAGGACTGGGAAACAAACGCTAGCATGCCTTCCAAGAAACACACTCTGCTTTTGAGAAAAGAGCACTCTTCTACTCTACTGTGTTTCCTATGGGTTCCGAACAGTGAGCTTGCTCAGAACAAAAAACCTGTGCTTCCTCCACACACGGCCATATCTAGTTCAAGTCTGATTAGGAACCTGACAAGAACAGTAGATTCTCTTCCACCCAATACACTGTACTTGCTGGGAAAACACGCCAGTGTTATTTGTCCTGTGTATGGCAAAGGCATCGCAATAGTGACTCTTCTTACCAGAAAACAACTCTTGCTTGTAGGACCAGAAACTGCATGTGATTCAACTCCATTTAGGACTGAGAAACAAACGCTAGCTCGCCCTACAAGAAACACACTCTGCTTTGAGAAAAGAGCACTCTTCTACTCTACTGTGTTTCCTATGGGGTCCAAACAGTGAGCTTGCTCAGAACAATAGTACTGTGCTTCCTACACACGCGGGACATATCTCCTTCAACTCTGCTTAGGAAACTGACAAGAACAGTAGCTCCTATTCAGTCCGATACACTGTAATTGCTGGGAACAGACGTGAGTGCTATTTGCACTGTGTATGGCAATGGGAGCGCAATAGTGACTTTCCTTACCAGAAAACAACTCTTGCTCGTAGAACCAGAAACTGCATGTGATTCAACTCCATTTAGGAATGGGAGACATACGCTAGCTCGCCTTCCAAGAAACACACTCTGCTTTTGAGAAAAGAGCACAATTCTACTCTACTGTGTTTCCTATGTGGTCCGAACAGTAGCTTGCTCAGAACAAAAGAACTGTGCTTCCTACACACACGGCCATATCTAGTTCAATTCTGCTTAGGAACCTGACAAGAACAGTAGATCCTCTTCAGTCCAATACACTGTACTTGCTGGGAACAGACGCCAGTGCTATTTGTCCTGTGTATGGCAATGGCAGCGCAATAGTGACTCTTCTTACCATAAAACAACTCTTGCATGTAGGACCAGAAACTGCATGTGATTCAACTCCATTTAGGACTGGGAAACAAACGCTAGCTTGCCTTACAAGAAACACACTCTCCTTTATTGAAAAGAGCACTCTTCTACTCTACTGTGTTTCCTATAGGGCCAGAAGAGTGAGCTTGCTCAGAACAAAAGAACTGTGCTTCCTACACACGGGCCATATCTAGTTCAACTCTGCTTAGGAAACTGACAAGAACAGTAGCTCCTCTTCAGTCCGATACGCTGTACTTCCTGGGAACAGACACGAGTGCTATTTGCACTGTATATGGCAATGGGAGCGCAATAGTGACTTTCCTGACCAGAAAACAACTCTTGCTCGTAGGACCAGAAACTGCATGTGATTCAACTCAATTTAGGACTGGGAAACCAATGCTAGCTCGCCTTACATGAAACACACTCTGCTTTTGAGAAAAGAGCACTCTTCTACTCTACTGTGCTTCCTATGGGGTCAGAACAGTGAGATTGCTCAGAACAAAAGAACTGTGCTTCCTACACACACGGGCCATATCTAGTTCAACTCTGCTTAGGAAACTGACAAGAACAGTAGCTCCTCTTCAGTCCAATACACTGTACTTGCGGGGAACAGACGCGAGTGCTATTTGCACTGTGTATGGCTACTGGAGCACAATAGTGACTCGTCTTACCAGAAAACAACTCTTGATCGTAGGACAAAAAACTGAATGTGACTCAACTCCATTTATGACTGGGAACCTTCGCTAGGTCGCCTTCCAAGAAACACAGTCTGCTTTTGAGAAAAGAGCACTCTATACTCTACTGTGTTTCCTATGGTTTCCGAACAGTGAGCTTGCTCAGAAAAAAAAACCTGTGCTTCCTACACACACGGCCATAACTAGTTCAACTCTGCTTAGGAAACTGACAAGAACAGTAGCTCCTATTCAGTCCAATACACTGTACTTGCTGGGAACAGACGCGAGTGCTATTTGCACTGTGTATGGCAATATGAGCACAATAGTGACTTTCCTTACCAGAAAACAACTCTTGCTCATTGGAACGGAAACTGCTAGTGATTGAACTCTATTTAGGACAAGGAAATAAATGCTAGATCCCCTTACAAAAAACACACTCTGCTTTTGAGAAAATAGCACTCTTCTACTCTACTGTGTTTCCTATGATGTCCGAACAGTGCGCTTGCTCAGAACAAAAAAACCGTGCTTCCTACACGTAACGCCATACCTAGTTCAATTCTGCTTAGGAACCTGACAAGAACAGTAGATCCTCTTCAGTCCAATACACTGTACTTGCTGGGAACAGACGCCAGTGCTATTTGTCCTGTGTTTGGCAATGGCAGCGCAATAGTGACTCTTCTTACCAGAAAACAACTCTTGCTCGTAGGACCAGAAACTGCATGGGATTCAACTCCATTTCTGACTCAAAAACAAACACTAGCTTGCCTTACAAGAAACACACTCTGCTTTTGAGAAAAGAGCACTCTTCTACTCTACTGTGTTTCCTATAGGACCAGAACAGTGATCTTGCTCAGAACAAAAGAACTGTGATTCCTACACACACGGCCATATCTAGTTCAACTCTGCTTAGGAAACAAACAAGAACAGTAGATCCTCTTCAGTCCAATACACTGTACATGCTGGGAACAGACGCCAGTGCTATTTGCCCTGTGTATGAAAATGGGAGCACAGTAGTGACTCTTCTTACCAGAAAACAACTCTTGCTCGTAGGACCAGAAACTGCATGTGACTCAACTCCATTTAGGACGGGGAAACAAACGCTAGCCCGGCTCGTCTTACAAGAAACACACTCTGCTTTTGAGAAAAGAGCACTCTTCTACTCTACTGTGTTTCCAATGGGGTCCAAACAGTGAGCTTGCTCAGAACAAAAGAACTGTGCTTCCTACACACGGATAATATCTAGTTCAACTCTGCTGAGGAAACTGACAAAAACAGTAGATCCTCTTCAGTCCAATACACTGTACATGCTGGGAACAGACATCAGTGCTATTTGCCCTGTGTATGACAATGGGAGAACAATAGTGACTCTTCTTACCAAAAAACAACTCTTGCTCATAGTACCAGAAACTGCATGTGATTCAACTCCATTTAGGACTGGGAAACAAACGCTAGCTCGGCTCGCCTTATAAGAAACACACTCTGCTTTTGAGAAAAGAGCACTCTTCTACTCTACTGTGTTTCCAATGGGGTCCAAATAGTGAGCTTGCTCAGAACAAAAGAACTGTGCTTCCTACACACACGGCCATATCAAATCAACTCTGCTTAGGAAACTGACAAGAACAGTAGCTCCTATTCAGTCCAATACACTGTACTTGCTGGGAACAGACGCGAGTGCTATTTGCACTGTGTATGGCAATATGAGCACAATAGTGACTTTCCTTACCAGAAAACAACTCTTGCTCATTGGACCGGAAACTGCTTGTGATTGAACTCCATTTAGGACTAGGAAACAAACGCTAGCTCGCCTTACAAGAAACACACTCTGCTTTTGAGAAAAGAGCACTATTCTACTCTACTGTGTTTCCTATGAGGTCCGAACAGTGAGCTTGCTCAGAACAAAAAAACCGTGCTTCCTACACACACCACAATACCTAGTGCAATTTTGCTTAGGAACCTGACAAGAACAGTAGATCCTCTTCAGTCCATTTCACTGTACTGCTGGGAACAGACAACAGTGCTATTTGTCTTGTGTATGGCAATGGCAGCGCAATAGTGACTCTTCTTACCAGAAAACAACTCTTGCTCGTAGGACGAGAAACTGCATGTGACTCAACTCCATTTAGGACTGGGAAACAAACTCTAGCTCGCCTTACAAGAAACACACTCTGCTTTTGAGAAAAGAGCACTCTTCTACTCTACTGTGTTTCATGTAGGGCCAGAACAGTGAGCTTGCTCAGAACAAAAGAACTGTGCTTCCTCCACACACGGCCATATCTAGTTCAATTCTGATTAGGAACCTGACAAGAACAGTAGATCCTCTTCAGTCCAATACACTGTACTTGCTGGGAACATATGCCAGTGCTATTTGTCCTGTGTATGGCAATGGGAGCAATAGTGACTTTCCTTACCAGAAAACAACTCTTGCTCGTAGGACCAGAAACTGCATGTGATTCAACTTCTTTTAGGACTGGGAAACAAATGCTAGCTCGCCTTACCTGAAACACACTCTGCTTTTGAGAAAAGAGCACTCTTCTACTCTACTGTGTTTCCTATGTGGTACAAACAGTGAGCTTGCTCAGAACAAAAGAACTGTGCTTCCTACACACACGGGCCATATCTCGTTCAACTCTTCTTAGGAAACTGACAAGAACAGTATCTCCTCTTGAGTCCGATACACTGTACTTGCTGGGAACAGACACGAGTGCTATTTGCACTGTGTTTTCCAATGGGAGCACAATAGTGACTTCCTTACCAGAAAACAACTCTTGCTCGTAAGACCAGAAACTGCATGTGATTCAACTCCATTTAGGACTGGGAAACAAATGCTAGCTCGCCTTACAAGAAACACACTCTGCTTTTGAGAAAAGAGCACTCTTCTACTCTACTGTGTTTCCAATGGGGTCCAAACAGTGAGCTTGCTCAGAACAAAAGAACTGTGCTTCCTACACACGGATAATATCTAGTTCAACTCTGCTGAGGAAACTGACAAAAACAGTAGATCCTCTTCAGTCCAATACACTGTACATGCTGGGAACAGACATCAGTGCTATTTGCCCTGTGTATGACAATGGGAGAACAATAGTGACTCTTCTTACCAAAAAACAACTCTTGCTCATAGTACCAGAAACTGCATGTGATTCAACTCCATTTAGGACTGGGAAACAAACGCTAGCTCGGCTCGCCTTATAAGAAACACACTCTGCTTTTGAGAAAAGAGCACTCTTCTACTCTACTGTGTTTCCAATGGGGTCCAAACAGTGAGCTTGCTCAGAACAAAAGAACTGTGCTTCCTACACACACGGCCATATCAAATCAACTCTGCTTAGGAAACTGACAAGAACAGTAGCTCCTATTCAGTCCAATACACTGTACTTGCTGGGAACAGACGCGAGTGCTATTTGCACTGTGTATGGCAATATGAGCACAATAGTGACTTTCCTTACCAGAAAACAACTCTTGCTCATTGGACCGGAAACTGCTTGTGATTGAACTCCATTTAGGACTAGGAAACAAACGCTAGCTCGCCTTACAAGAAACACACTCTGCTTTTGAGAAAAGAGCACTATTCTACTCTACTGTGTTTCCTATGAGGTCCGAACAGTGAGCTTGCTCAGAACAAAAAAACCGTGCTTCCTACACACACCACAATACCTAGTGCAATTTTGCTTAGGAACCTGACAAGAACAGTAGATCCTCTTCAGTCCATTTCACTGTACTGCTGGGAACAGACAACAGTGCTATTTGTCTTGTGTATGGCAATGGCAGCGCAATAGTGACTCTTCTTACCAGAAAACAACTCTTGCTCGTAGGACGAGAAACTGCATGTGACTCAACTCCATTTAGGACTGGGAAACAAACTCTAGCTCGCCTTACAAGAAACACACTCTGCTTTTGAGAAAACAGCACTCTTCTACTCTACTGTGTTTCATGTAGGGCCAGAACAGTGAGCTTGCTCAGAACAAAAGAACTGTGCTTCCTCCACACACGGCCATATCTAGTTCAATTCTGATTAGGAACCTGACAAGAACAGTAGATCCTCTTCAGTCCAATACACTGTACTTGCTGGGAACATATGCCAGTGCTATTTGTCCTGTGTATGGCAATGGGAGCAATAGTGACTTTCCTTACCAGAAAACAACTCTTGCTCGTAGGACCAGAAACTGCATGTGATTCAACTTCTTTTAGGACTGGGAAACAAATGCTAGCTCGCCTTACCTGAAACACACTCTGCTTTTGAGAAAAGAGCACTCTTCTACTCTACTGTGTTTCCTATGTGGTACAAACAGTGAGCTTGCTCAGAACAAAAGAACTGTGCTTCCTACACACACGGGCCATATCTCGTTCAACTCTTCTTAGGAAACTGACAAGAACAGTATCTCCTCTTCAGTCCGATACACTGTACTTGCTGGGAACAGACACGAGTGCTATTTGCACTGTGTTTTCCAATGGGAGCACAATAGTGACTTCCTTACCAGAAAACAACTCTTGCTCGTAAGACCAGAAACTGCATGTGATTCAACTCCATTTAGGACTGGGAAACAAACGCTAGCTCGCCTTACAAGAAACACACTCTGCTTTTGAGAAAAGAGCAGTATTCTATTCTACTGTGGTTCATATGGGGTCGGAACGTTGAGCTTGCTCAGAACAAAAGACCTGTGCTTCCTACACACACGGGCCATATCTAGTTCAACTCTGCTTAGGAAACTGACAAGAACAGTAGCTCCTCTTCAGTCCAGTACACTGTACTTAATGGGAAGAGGCGCGAGTGCTATTTGCAATGTGTATGTCAATGGGAGCGCAATAGTGACTCTTCTTACCAGAAAACATCTCTTGGTCGTAGGACCAGAAACTGCATGTGATTCAACTCCATTTAGGACTGGGAAACAAACGCTAGCTCGCCTTACAATAAACACACTCTGCTTTTGAGAAAAGAGCACTCTTCTGCTCTACTGTGTTTCTTAAAGCACCAGAACAATAAGCTTGCTCTGAACAAAAGAACTGTGCTTCCTAAACACACGGCCATATCTAGTTCAATTCTTTGTAGTAAACTGACAAGAACAGTAGATCCTCTTCAGTCCAATACACTGTACATGCTGGGAACAGACGCCAGTGCTATTTGCACTGTGTACAGCAATGGGAGCGCAATAGTGACTCTTCTTACCAGAAAACAACTCTTGCTCCTAGGAACAGAAACTGCATGTGATTCAACTCCATTTAGGACTGGGAAACAAATGCTAGCTCGCCTTACAAGAAACACACTCTGCTTTTGAGAAAAGAGCACTGTTCTACTCTACTGTATTTCCTATAGGGCCAGAACAGTGAGCTTGCTGAGACAAAAGAACTGTGCTACCTACACACACGGCCATATCTAGTTCAACTCTGCTTAGGAAACTGACAAGAACAGTAGCTCCTATTCAGTCCAATACACTGTACTTGCTGGGAACAGACACGAGTGCTGTTTGCGCTGTGTATGGCAATTGGAGCGCAATAGTGACTCTTCTTAACAGAAAACAACTCTTGCTCGTAGGAACAAAAACTGCATGGTACTCACCTCCATTTAGGACTGGGAAACAAACGATAACTTGCCTTACAAGAAACACACTCTGCTTTAGAGAAAAGAGCACTCTTCTACTCTACTGTGTTTCCTATAGGGCCAGAACAGTGAGCTTGCTCAGAACAAAAGAACTGTGCTTCCTACACACACGGCCATATCTAGTTCAACTCTGCTTAGGAACCTGACAAGAACAGTAGATCCTCTTCAGTCCAATACACTGTACTTGCTGGGAACATATGCCAGTGCTATTTGTCCTGTGTATGGCAATGGGAGCAATAGTGACTTTCCTTACCAGAAAACAACTCTTGCTCGTAGGATCAGAAACTGCATGTGATTCAACTTCTTTTAGGACTGGGAAACAAATGCTAGCTCGCCTTACCTGAAACACACTCTGCTTTTGAGAAAAGAGCACTCTTCTACTCTACTGTGTTTCCTATGTGGTACAAACAGTGAGCTTGCTCAGAACAAAAGAACTGTGCTTCCTACACACACGGGCCATATCTCGTTCAACTCTTCTTAGGAAACTGACAAGAACAGTATCTCCTCTTCAGTCCGATACACTGTACTTGCTGGGAACAGACACGAGTGCTATTTGCACTGTGTTTTCCAAAGGGAGCACAATAGTGACTTCCTTACCAGAAAACAACTCTTGCTCGTAAGACCAGAAACTGCATGTGATTCAACTCCATTTAGGACTGGGAAACAAATGCTAGCTCGCCTTACAAGAAACACACTCTGCTTTTGAGAAAAGAGCACTGTTCTACTCTACTGTATTTCCTATAGGGCCAGAACAGTGAGCTTGCTGAGACAAAAGAACTGTGCTACCTACACACACGGCCGTATCTAGTTCAACTCTGCTTAGGAAACTGACAAGAACAGTAGCTCCTATTCAGTCCAATACACTGTACTTGCTGGGAACAGACACGAGTGCTGTTTGCGCTGTGTATGGCAATTGGAGCGCAATAGTGACTCTTCTTAACAGAAAACAACTCTTGCTCGTAGGAACAAAAACTGCATGGTACTCAACTCCATTTAGGACTGGGAAACAAACGCGAGCTCGCCTTACAAGAAACACACTCTGCTTTAGAGAAAAGAGCACTCTTCTACTCTACTGTGTTTCCTATAGGGCCAGAACAGTGAGCTTGCTCAGAACAAAAGAACTGTGCTTCCTACACACACGGCCATATCTAGTTCAACTCTGCTTAGGAACCTGACAAGAACAGTAGATCCTCTTCAGTCCAATATACTGTACATGCTGGGAATATACGCCAGTGCTATTTGCCCTGTGAATGACAATGAGAGCACAATAGTGACTCTTCTTACCAGAAAACAACTCTTGCTCCTAGGACCAGAAACTGCATGTGATTCAACTCCATTTAGGACTGGGAAACAAACGCTAGCTCGGCTCGTCTTCCAAGAAACACACTCTGCTTTTGAGAAAAGAGCACTTTTCTACTCTACTGTGTTTCCAATGGGGTCCAAACAGTGAGCTTGCTCAGAACAAAAGAACTGTCCTTCCTACACACATGGAACATATCTAGTTCTACTGTGCTGAGGAAACTGACAAGAACAGTAGATCCTCTTCAGTCCAATACACTGTACATGCTGAGAACAGACGCCAGTGCTATTTGCCCTGTGTATGACAATGGGAGCACAATAGTGACTCTTCTTACCAGAAAACAACTTTTGCTCGCAGTACCAGGAACTGCATGTGATTCAACTCCATTTATACTGGGAAACAAAGTCTAGCTCGCCTTACAAGAAAAACCCTCTGCTTTTGAGAAAAGCGCACTCTTCTACTCTACTGTGTTTCCTATGGGGTCCAACAGTGAGCTTGCTCAGAACAAAAGAACAGTTCTTCCCACACACGGACCATATCTATTTCAACTCTGCTGAGGAAACTGACAAAAACAGTAGCTCCTAATCAGTCCAATACACTGTACTTGAAGGGAGCAGACATGAGTACTATTTGCACTGTGTATGGCATTTGGAGCGCAATAGTGACTCTTCTTACCAGAAAACAACTCTTGCTCATAGGACCAAAAACTGCATGTGACTCAACTTCATTTAGGACTGGGAAACAAACGCGAGCTCACCTTACAAGAAAAACACTCTGCTTTAGAGAAAAGAGCACTCTTCTACTCTACTGTATTTCCTATGGGGTCCAAACAGTGAGCTTGCTCAGAACAAAAGAACTGTGCTTCCTACACACACGGGCCATATATCGTTCAACTCTGCTTAGGAAACTCACAAGAACAGTAGCTCCTCTTCAGTCCGATACACTGTACTTGCTGGGAACAGACGCGAGTGCTATTTGCACTGTGTATGGCAATGGGAGCACAATAGTGACTTCCTTACCAGAAAACAACTCTTGCTCGTAGGACCAGAAACTGCATGTGATTCAACTCCATTTAGGACTGGGAAACAAACGCTAGCTCGCCTTACAAGAAACACACTCTGCTTTTGAGAAAAGAGCACTCTTCTACTATACTGTGTTTCCTATAGGGCCAGAACAGTGAGCTTGCTGAGAACAAAAGAACTGTGCATCCTACACACACGGACCATATCTAGTTCAACTCTGCTTAGGAAACTGACAAGAACAGTAGCTCCTATTCAGTCCAATACACTGTACTTGCTGGGAATAGACGTGAGTGCTATTTGCACTGTTTATGGCAATTGGAGCACAATAGTGACTCGTCTTACCGGAAAACAACTCTTGCTCGTAGGACAAAAAACTGCATGTGACTCAACTCCATTTAGGACTGGGAAACAAACGCTAGCTCGCCTTCCAAGAAACACACTCTGCTTTTGAGAAAAGAGCACTCTTCTACTCTACTGTTTCCTATGTGTTCCGAACAGTGAGCTTGCTCAGAACAAAAAAACTGTGCTTCCTACAAACACGGCCATATCTAGTTCAAGTCTGCTTAGGAACCTGACAAGAACAGTAGATCCTCTTCAGTCCGATACACTGTACTTGCTGGGAACAGACGGGAGGGCTCTTTGCACTGTGTATGGCAATGGGAGCGCAATAGTGACTTTCCTTACCAGAAAACAACTCTTGCTCGTAGGACCAGAAACTGCATGTGATTCCACTCCATTTAGGACTGGGAAACAAACACTAGCTCGCCTTAAAAGAAACACACTCTGCTTTAGAGAAAAGAGCACTCTTCTACTCTACTGTATTTCCTATGGGTTCCAAACAGTGAGCTTGCTCAGAGCAAAAGAACTGTGCTTCCTACACACACGGGCCATATCTAGTTCAACTCTGCTTAGGAAACTGACAAGAACAGTAGCTCCTCTTCAGTCCGATACGCTGTACTTCCTGGGAACAGACACGAGTGCTATTTGCACTGTATATGGCAATGGGAGCGCAATAGTGACTTTCCTAACCAGAAAACAACTCTTGCTCATAGGACCAGAAACTGCATGTGATTCAACTCAATTTAGGACTGGGAAACCAATGCTAGCTCTCCTTACATGAAACACACTCTGCTTTTGAGAAAAGAGCACTCTTCTACTCTACTGTGCTTCCTATGGGGTCAGAACAGTGAGCTTGCTCAGAACAAAAGAACTCTGCTTCCTACACACACGGGCCATATCTAGTTCAACTCTGCTTAGGAAACTGACAAGAACAGTAGCTCCTCTTCAGTAAAATACACTGTACTTGCGGGGAACAGACGCGACTGCTATTTGCACTGTGTATGGCTATTGGAGCACAATAGTGACTCGTCTTACCAGAAAACAACTCTTGCTCGTAGGACAAAAAACTGCATGTGACTCAACTCCATTTATGACTGGGAACCATCGCTAGGTCGCCTTCCAAGAAACACAGTCTGCTTTTGAGAAAAGAGCACTCTATACTCTACTGTGTTTCCTATGGTTTCCGAACAGTGAGCTTGCTCAGAAAAAAAAACCTGTGCTTCCTACACACACGGCCATAACTAGTTCAACTCTGCTTAGGAAACTGACAAGAACAGTAGCTCCTATTCAGTCCAATACACTGTACTTGCTGGGAACAGACGCGAGTGCTATTTGCACTGTGTATGTCAATATGAGCACAATAGTGACTTTCCTTACCAGAAAACAACTCTTGCTCATTGGACCGGAAACTGCCTGTGATTGAACTCCATTTAGGACAAGGAAACAAATGCTAGCTCGCCTTACAAAAAACACACTCTGCTTTTGAGAAAATAGCACTCTTCTACTCTACTGTGTTTCCTATGATGTCCGAACAGTGAGCTTGCTCAGAACAAAAAAACCGTGCTTCCTACAAGTAACGCCATACCTAGTTCAATTCTGCTTAGGAACCTGACAAGAACAGTAGATCCTCTTCAGTCCAATACACTGTACTTGCTGGGAACAGACGCCAGTGCTATTTGTCCTGTGTATGGCAATGGCAGCGCAATAGTGACTCTTCTTACCAGAAAACAACTCTTGCTCGTAGGACCAGAATCTGCATGTGATTCAACTCCATTTAGGACTGGCAAACAAACACTAGCTCTCCTTACAAGAAACACACTCTGCTTTTGAGAAAAGAGCACTCTTCTACTCTACTGTGTTTCCTATAGGGCCTGAACAGTGAGCTTGCTCAGAACAAAAGAACTGTGCTTCCTACACACACGGCCATAACTAGTTCAACTCTGCTTAGGAAACTGACAAGAACAGTAGCTCCTATTCAGTCCAATACATTGTACTTGCTGGGAACAGACACGAGTGCTATTTGCACTGTGTATGGCAATATAAGCACAATAGTGACTTTCCTTACCAGAAAACAACTCTTGCTCATTGGACCGGAAACTGCCTGTGATTGAACTCCATTTAGGACTAGGAAACAAATGCTAGCTTGCCTTACAAGAAACACACTCTGCTTTAGAGAAAAGAGCACTCTTCTACTCTACTGTGTTTCCTATAGGACCAGAACAGTGATCTTGCTCAGAACAAAAGAACTGTGATTCCTACACACACGGCCATATCTAGTTCAACTCTGCTTAGGAAACAAACAAGAACAGTAGATCCTCTTCAGTCCAATACACTCTACATGCTGGGAACAGACGCCAGTGCTATTTGCCCTGTGTATGAAAATGGGAGCACAGTAGTGACTCTTCTTACCAGAAAACAACTCTTGCTCGTAGGACCAGAAACTGCAAGTGATTCAACTCCATTTAGGACGGGGAAACAAACGCTAGCCCGGCTCGCCTTACAAGAAACACACTCTGCTTCTGAGAAAAGAGCACTCTTCTACTCTACTGTGTTTCCAATGGGGTCCAAACAGTGAGCTTGCTCAGAACAAAAGAACTGTGCTTCCTACACACACGGATCATATCTAGTTCAACTCTGCTGAGGAAACTGACAAGAACAGTAGATCCTCTTCAGTCCAATACACTGTACATGCTGGGAACAGACACCAGTGCTATTTGCCCTGTGTATGACAATGGGAGAACAATAGTGACTCTTCTTACCAAAAAACAACTCTTGCTCATAGTACCAGAAACTGCATGTGATTCAACTCTATTTAGGACTGGGAAACAAACGCTAGCTCGGCTCGCCTTATAAGAAACACACTCTGCTTTTGAGAAAAGAGCACTCTTCTACTCTACTGTGTTTCCAATGGGGTCCAAACAGTGAGCTTGCTCAGAACAAAAGAACTGTGCTTCCTACACACACGGCCATATCAAATCAACTCGGCTTAGGAAACTGACAAGAACAGTAGCTCCTATTCAGTCCAATACACTGTACTTGCTGGGAACAGACGCGAGTGCTATTTGCACTGTGTATGGCAATATGAGCACAATAGTGACTTTCCTTACCAGAAAACAACTCTTGCTCATTGGACCGGAAACTGCTTGTGATTGAACTCCATTTAGGACTAGGAAACAAACGCTAGCTCGCCTTCCAAGAAACACACTCTGCTTTTGAGAAAAGAGCACTCTTCTACTCTACTGTGTTTCCTATGTGGTCTGAACAGTGAGCTTGCTCAGAACAAAAAAACCGTGCTTCCTACACACACCACAATACCTAGTTCAATTCTGCTTAGGAACCTCACAAGAACAGTAGATCCTCTTCAGTCCATTACACTGTACTGCTGGGAACAGACAACAGTGCTATTTGTCTTGTGTATGGCAATGGCAGCGCAATAGTGACTCTTCTTACCAGAAAACAACTCTTGCTCGTAGGACGAGAAACTGCATGTGACTCAACTCCATTTAGGACTGGGAAACAAACTCTAGCTCGCCTTACAAGAAACACACTCTGCTTTTGAGAAAAGAGCACTCTTCTACTCCTCTGTGTTTCATGTAGGGCCAGAACAGTGAGCTTGCTCAGAACAAAAGAACTGTGCTTCCTACACACACGGGCCATATCTCGTTCAACTCTGCTTAGGAAACTGACAAGAACAGTAGCTCCTCTTCAGTCCAATACACTGTACTTGCTGGGAACAGACACGAGTGCTATTTGCACTGTGTTTTCCAATGGGAGCACAATAGTGACTTCCTTACCAGAAAACAACTCTTGCTCGTAAGACCAGAAACTGCATGTGATTCAACTCCATTTAGGACTGGGAAACAAATGCTAGCTCGCCTTACAAGAAACACACTCTGCTTTTGAGAAAAGAGCACTGTTCTACTCTACTGTATTTCCTATAGGGCCAGAACAGTGAGCTTGCTGAGACAAAAGAACTGTGCTACCTACACACACGGCCATATCTAGTTCAACTCTGCTTAGGAAACTGACAAGAATAGTAGCTCCTATTCAGTCCAATACACTGTACTTGCTGGGAACAGACAGGAGTGCTATTTGCGCTGTGTATGGCAATTGGAGCACAACAGTGACTCTTCTTAACAGAAAACCACTCTTGCTCGTAGGACCAAAAACTGCATCGTACTCAACTCCATTTAGGACTGGGAAACAAACGCGAGCTCGCCTTACAAGAAACACACTCTGCTTTAGAGAAAAGAGCACTCTTCTACTCTACTGTGTTTCCTATAGGGCCAGAACAGTGAGCTTGCTCAGAACAAAAGAACTGTGCTTCCTACACACACGGCCATATCTAGTTCAACTCTGCTTAGGAACCTGACAAGAACAGTAGATCCTCTTCAGTCCAATATACTGTACATGCTGGGAATAGACGCCAGTGCTATTTGCCCTGTGAATGACAATGAGAGCACAATAGTGACTCTTCTTACCAGAAAACAACTCTTGCTCCTAGGGCCAGAAACTGCATGTGATTCAACTCCATTTAGGACTGGGAAACAAACGCTAGCTCGGCTCGTCTTCCAAGAAACACACTCTGCTTTTGAGAAAAGAGCACTCTTCTACTCTACTGTGTTTCCAATGGGGTCCAAACAGTGAGCTTGCTCAGAACAAAAGAACTGTCCTTCCTACACACATGGAACATATCTAGTTCTACTGTGCTGAGGAAACTGACAAGAACAGTAGATCCTCTTCAGTCCAATACACTGTACATGCTGAGAACAGACGCCAGTGCTATTTGCCCTGTGTATGACAATGGGAGCCCAATAGTGACTCTTCTTACCAGAAAACAACTTTTGCTCGCAGTACCAGGAACTGCATTTGATTCAACTCCATTTAGGACTGGGAAACAAACTCTAGCTCGCCTTACAAGAAAAACCCTCTGCTTTTGAGAAAAGCGCACTCTTCTACTCTACTGTGTTTCCTATGAGGTCCAACAGTAAGCTTGCTCAGAACAAAAGAACAGTGCTTCCCACACACGGACCATATCTATTTCAACTCTCCTGAGGAAACTGACAAAAACAGTAGCTCCTAATCAGTCCAATACACTGTACTTGAAGGGATCAGACGTGAGTACTATTTGCACTGTGTATGGCATTTGGACCGCAATAGTGACTCTTCTTACCAGAAAACAACTCTTGCTCATAGGACCAAAAACTGCATGTGACTCAACTTCATTTAGGACTGGGAAACAAACGCGAGCTCACCTTACAAGAAAAACACTCTGCTTTAGAGAAAAGAGCACTCTTCTACTCTACTGTGTTTCCTATGGGGTCCAAACAGTGAGCTTGCTCAGAACAAAAGAACTGTGCTTCTTACACGGGAAATATCTAGCTCATCTCTGCTTAGGAAACTGACAAGAACAGTAGCTCCTATTCAGTCCAATACACTATAATTGCTTGGAACAGATGCGAGAGCTATTTGCACTGTGTATGGCATTTGGAGCGCAATAGTGACTCTTCTTACCAGTAAACAACTCTTGCTCGTAGGACCAAAAACTGCCTTAGACTCAACTCCATTTAGGACTGGGAAACAAACGCGAGCTCGCCTTACAAGAAACACACTCTGCTTTAGAGAAAAGAGCACTCTTCTACTCTACTGTGTTTCCTATGGCGTCCGAACAGTGAGCTTGCTCAGAACAAAAAAACTGTGCTTCCTACACACACGGCCATATCTAGTTCAAATCTGCTTAGGAACCTGAAAAGAACAGTAGATCCTCTTCCGTCCAATACACTGTACTTGCTGCGAAAAGACGCCAGTGCTCTTTGTCCTGTGTATGGCAATGGCAACACAATAGTGACTCTTCTTACCAGAAAACAACTCTTGTTTGTAGGACCAGAAACTGCATGTGATTCAACTCCATATTGGACTGGGAAACAAACGCTAGCTCGCCTTACAAGAAAAACACACTGATTTTGAGAAAAGAGCACTCTTCTACTCTACTATGTTTCCTATAGGGCCAGAACAGTGAGCTTGCTCAGAACAAAAGAACTGTGCTTCTTACACGGGAAATATCTAGCTCAACTCTGCTTAGGAACCTGACAAGAACAGTAACTCCTATTCAGTCCAATACACTATACTTGCTTGGAACAGATGCGAGAGCTATTTGCACTGTGTATGGCATCTGGAGCGCAATAGTGACTCTTCTTACCAGAAAACAACTCTTGCTCGTAGGACCAAAAACTGCCTTAGACTCAACTCCATTTAAGACTGGGAAACAAACGCGAGCTCGCCTTACAAGAAACACACTCTGCTTTAGAGAAAAGAGCACTCTTCTACTCTACTGTGTTTCCTATGGCGTCCGAACAGTGAGCTTGCTCAGAACAAAAAAACTGTGCTTCCTACACACACGGCCATATCTAGTTCAAATCTGCTTAGGAACCTGACAAGAACAGTAGATCCTCTTCCGTCCAATACACTGTACTTGCTGCGAAAAGACGCCAGTGCTATTTGTCCTGTGTATGGCAATGGCAGCGCAATAGTGACTCTTCTTACCAGAAAACAACTCTTGTTTGTAGGACCAGAAACTGCATGTGATTCAACTCCATATTGGACTGGGAAACAAACGCTAGCTCGCCTTACAAGAAACACACTCTGCTTTTGAGAAAAGAGCACTCTTCTACTCTACTATGTTTCCTATAGGGCCAGAACAGTGAGCTTGCTCAGAACAAAAGAACTGTACTTCCTACACACACGGCCATATCTAGTTCAACTCTGCTTAGGAACCTGACAAGAACAGTAGATCCTCTTCAGTCCAATACACTGTGCATGCTGGGAACAGACGCGAGTGCTATTTGCCCTGTGTATGACAATGGGAGCACAATAGTGACTCTTCTTAGCAGAAAACAGCTCTTGCTCGTAGGACCAGAAACTGCACGTGATGCAACTCCATTTAGGACTGGGAAACAAATGCTAGCTCGCCTTACAAAAACACACTCTGATTTAGAGAAAAAAGCATTCTTCTACTCTTTTGTGTTTCCTAAGAGGTCCGAACAGTGAACTTGCTCAAACCAAAAGAACTGTGCTTCCTACACACACGGCCATATCTAGTTCAATTCTGCTTAGGAACCTGACAAGAACAGTAGATCCTCTTCATTCCAATACACTGTACTTGCTGGGAACAGACTCCAGTGCTATTTGTTCTGTGTATGGCAATGGCAGCGCAATATTTACCATTCTTACCATAAAACAACTCTTGAGAATAGGACCAGAAACTGCATGGGATTCAACTCCATTTAGGACTGGGAAACAAAAGCTAGCTCTCCTTACAAGAAACACACTCTGCTTTTGAGAAAAGAGCACTCTTCTACTCTACTGTGTTTCCTATGGGGTCCAAACAGTTAGCTTGCTCAGAACAAAAGAACTGTGCTTCCTACACACACCGACCATATCTAGTTCAACTCTGCTTAGGAAACTGACAAGAACAGTAGCTCCTATTTAGTCCAATACACTGTACTTGCTGAGAACAGACGCGAGTGCTATTTGCACTGTGTATGGCAATGGGAGCACAATAGTAACTTTCCTTACCAGAAAACAACTCTTGCTCATAGGACCGGAAACTGCCTGTGATTGAACTCCAATTAGAGCTAGGAAACAAAGGCTAGCTCGCCTTACAAGAAACACACTTTTCTTTTGAGAAAAGAGCACTCTTCTACTCTACTGTGTTTCCTATTAGGTCCGAACAGTGAGCTTGCTCAGAACAAAAAAAAACGTGATTCCTACACACACCGTCACACCTAGTTCAATTCTGCTTAGGAACCTGACAAGAACAGTAGATCCTTTTCAGTCCAATACACTGTACTGCTGGGAACAGACGCCAGTGCTATTTGTCCTGTGTAGGGCAATGGCAGCGCAATATTGACTCTTCTTACCAGAAAACAACTCATGCTCATAGGACCAGAAACTGCATGTGATTCAACTCCATTTAGGACTGGGAAACAAACGCTAGCTCGCCTTACAAGAAACACACTCTGCTTTTGAGAAAAGAGCACTCTTCTACTCTACTGTGTTTCCTATGTGGTCCAAACAGTGAGCTTGCTCAGAACAAAAGAACTGTGCTTCCTACACACACCGACCATCTCTAGTTCAACTCTGCTTAGGAAACTGACAAGAACAGTAGCTTCTCTTCAGTCCGATACACTGTATTTGCTGGGAACAGACGTGAGTGCGATTTGCACTCGGTATGGCAATGGGAGCTCAATAGTTACTTTCCTTACCAGAAAACAACTCTTGCTCGTAGGACCAGAAAGTGCATGGGATTCAACTCCATTTAGGACTGGGAAACAAACGCTAGCTCGCCTTACAAGAAACACACTCTGCTTTTGAGAAAAGAGCAAAATTCAACTCTACTGTGTTTCCTATGGGGTCCGAACAGTGAGCTTGCTCAGAACAAAAGAACTGTGCTTCCTACACACACGGCCATATCTAGTTCAATTCTGCTTAGGAACCTGACAAGAACAGTAGCTTCTCTTCAGTCCAATACACTTTACTTGCTGGGAACAGACGCCAGTGCTATTTGTCCTGTGTATGGCAATGGCAGCGCAATAGTGACTCTTCTTACCATAAAACAACTCTTGCTCGTAGGACCAGAAACTGCATGGGATTCAACTCCATTTAGGACTGGGAAACAAACGCTAGCTCGCATTACAAGAAACACACTCTGCTTTAGAGAAAAGAGCACTCTGCTACTCATGTGTTTCCTATGGGGTCCAAACAGTGAGCTTGCTCAGAACAAAAGAACTGTGCTTCCTACACGGGAAATATCTAGCTCATCTCTGCTTAGGAAACTGACAAGAACAGTAACTCCTATTCAGTCCAATACACTATACTTGCTTGGAACAGATGCGAGAGCTATTTGCACTGTGTATGGCATTTGGAGCGCAATAGTGACTCTTCTTACCAGAAAACAACTCTTGCTCGTAGGACCAAAAACTGCCTGTGACAACTCCATTTAGGATTGGTAAACAAAGGCGAGCTCGCCTTACAAGAAACACACTCTGCTTTTGAGAAAAGAGCACTCTTCTACTCTACTGTGTTTCCAATGGGGTCCGAACAGTGAGCTTACTCAGAACAAAAGAACTGTGCTTCCTACACACACGGGCCATATGCAGTTCAATTCTGCATAGGAAACTGACAAGAACAGTAGATCCTCTTCAGTCCAATACACTGTACATGCAGGGGACAGATGCTAGTGCTATTTGCAATGTGTATGACAATGGGACCACAATAGTGACTCTTCTTACCAGAAAACATCTCTTGCTCATAGGACCACAAACTGCATGTGATTCAACTCCATTTAGGACTGCGAAACAAACGCTAGCTCGCCTTACAAGAAACACACTCTGCTTTTGAGAAAAGAGCACTCTTCTACTCTACTGTGTTTCCTATAGGGCCAGAACAGTGAGCTTGCTCAGAACAAAAGAACTGTGCTTCCTACACACACCGACTATATCTAGTTCAACTCTGCTTAGGAAACTGACAAGAACAGTAGATCCTCTTCAGTCCAATACATTGTACATGCTGGGAACAGACGCCAGTGCTATTTGCCCTGTGTATGACAATGGGAGCGCAATAGTGACTCTTCTTACCAGAAAACAACTCTTGCTCGTAGGACCAGACACTGCATGTGATTCAACTCCATTTAGGACTGGGAAACAAACACTAGCTTGCCTTAGAAGAAACACACTTTGCTTTTGAGAAAAGATCACTCTTCTTCTCTACTGTGTTTCCTATAGGGCCAGAACAGTGAGCATGCTCAGAACAATAGAACTGTGCTTCCTACACACACGGGCCATATCTAGTTTAACTCTGCTTATGAAACTGACAAGAACAGTAGCTCCTCTTCAGTCCAATACACTGTACTTGCTGGGCACAGACGCCAGAGCTATTTGCACTGTATATGGCAATGGAAGCACAATAGTGACTCTTCTTACCAGAAAACATCTCTTGCTCGTAGGACCAGAAACTGCATGGGATTCAACTCCATTTCAGACCGGGAAACAAACACTAGCTCGCCTTACAAGAAACACATTCTGCTTTTGAGAAAAGAGCACTCTTCTACTCTACTGTGTTTCCTATAGGGCCAAAACTGTGAGCTTGCTCAGAACAAAAGAACTGTGCTTCCTACACACACGGTCAAACCTAGTTCAATTCTGCTTAGGAAACTGACAAGAATAGTAGATCCTCTTCAGTCCAATACATTGTACTTGCTGGGAAGAGACGCGAGTGCTATTTGCCCTGTGTAGGACAATGGGAGCGCAATAGTGACTCTTCTTACCAGAAAACAACTCTTGCTCGTAGGACCAGAAACTGCACGTGATTCAACTCCATTTAGGACTGGGAAACAAACCCTAGCTCGCCTTACAAGAAACACACTCTGCTTTTGAGAAAAGAGCACTCTTCTACTCTACTGTGTTTTATTTAGAGCCAAAACAGTGAGCTTGCTCAGAACAAAAGAACTGTGCTTCCTACACACAGGTGCCATATCTAGTTCAACTCTGCTTAGGAAATTGACAAGAACAGTAGCTCCTCTTCAGTCCAATACACTGTACTTGCTGCGAACAGACGCGAGTGCTATTTGCACTGTGTATGGCAATGGGAGAGCAATAGTGACTCTTCTTACCAGAAAACAACTCTTGCTCGTAGGACCAAAAACTACATGTGATTCAACTCCATTTAGGACTGGGAAACAAACGCTAGCTCGCCTTACAAGAAACACACTCTGCTTTTGAGAAAAGAGCCCTCTTCTAATCTAAAGTGTTTCCTATGGGGTCCGAACAGTGAGCTTGCTCAGAACAAAAGAACTGTGCTTCCTACACACACGAGCCATATCTAGTTCAACTCTGCTTAGGAAACTGACAAGAACAGTAGCTCATCTTCAGTCCAATACACTGTACTTGCTGCGAACAATCGCGAGTGCTATTTGCACTGTGTATGGCAATGGGAGAGCAATAGTGACTCTTCTTACCAGAAAACAACTCTTGCTCGTAGGACCAAAAACTGCATGTGATTCAACTCCATTGAGGATTGGGAAACAAACGCTAGCTCGCCTTACAAGAAACACACTCTGCTTTTGAGAAAAGAGCACTCTTCTACTCTATGGAGTTTCCTATAGGGCCAGAACAGTGAGCTTGCTCAGAACAAAACAACTGTGCTTCCTAAACACACGGGCCATATCTAGATCAATTCTGCATAGGAAACTGACAAGGACAGTAGATCCTCTTGAGTCCAATACACTGTATGCTGGGAACAGACGCCAGTGCTATTTGCCCTGTGTATGAAAATGGGAGCACAATAGTGACTCTTCTTGCCAGAAAACAACTCTTGCTCGTAGGACCAGAAACTGCATGTGATTCAACTCCATTTAGGACTGAAAAACAAACGGTAGCTCGCCTTACAAGAAACACACTCTGCTTTTGAGAAAAGGGCACTCTTCTACTCTACTGTGTTTCTTATGGGGTCAGAACAATGAGCTTTCTCAGAACAAAAGAACTGTGCTTCCTACACACACAAGCCATATCTAGTTCAACTCTGATTGGGAAACTGACAAGAACAGTAGCTCCTCTTCAGTCCAATACACTGTAATTCCCGGGAACAGACGCCAGTGCTATTTGCACTGTGTATAGCAATGGGAGCGCAATAGTGACTCTTCTTACCAGAAAACAACTCTTGCTCGTAGGACCAGAAACTGCATTGGATTCAACTTTATTTCTGACTGGGAAACAAACACTAGCTCGCCTTACAAGAAATACACTGTGCTTTTGAGAAAAGAGCACTCTTCTACTCTACTGTGTTACCTATGGGATCTGAACAGTAGCTTGCTCAGAACAAAAGAACTGTGCTTCCTACACACACGGCCATATCTAGTTCAACTGTGCTTAGGAAACTGACAAGAACAGTAGCTCCTCTTCAGTCCAATACACTGTATTTGCTGGGAACAGACACGCTATTTGCACTGTGTAGGGGAATGGGAGCACAATAGTGACTTTCCTTACCAGAAAACAACTCTTGCTCATGGGACCAAAAACTGCACGTGATTCAACTCCATTTAGGACTGGGAAACAAACGCTAGCTCGCCTTACAAGAAACACACTCTGCTTTTGAGAAAAGAGCACTCTTCTACTCTACTCTGTTTTCAAAAGAGCCAAAACAGTGAGCTTGCTCAGAAGAAAAGGACTGTGCTTCCTACACACACAGCCATATCTGGTTCAATTCTGCTTAGGAAACTGACAAGAACAGTAGGTCCTCTTCAGTCCAATACACTGTACATGCTGGGAATAGACGCAAGTGCTATTTGCCTTGTGTATGACAATGGGAGCGCAATAGTGACACTTCTTACCAGAAAACAACTCTTGCTCGTAGGACCAGAAACTGCATGTGATTCAACTCCATTTAGGACTGCGAAACAAACGCTAGCTAGCCTTACAAGAAACACACTCTGCATCTGAGAAAAGAGCACTCTTCTACTCTACTTTGTTTCCTTTCGGGTCCAAACAGTGAGCTTGCTCAGAACAAAAGAACTGTGCTTCCTACACACACGGGCCATATCTAGTTCAACTCTGCTTAGGAAACTGACAATAACAGTAGCTCCTATTCAGTCCAATATACTGTACTTGCTGGGAAAAGACGCGAGAGCTATTTGCACTGTATATGGCAATGGGATCCCAGTAGTGACTGTTCTTACCAGAAAACAACTCTTGCTCGTAGGACCAAAAACTGCATGGGATTCCACTCCTTTTCTGACTGGGAAACAAACACTAGCTCGCCTTACAAGAAACACACTCTGCTCTTGAGAAAAGAGCCCTCTTCTACTCTTAAGTGTTTCCTATGGGGTCCGAACAGTGAGCTTGCTCAGAACAAAAGAACTGTGCTTCCTACACACAGGGGCCATATCTAGTTCAACTCTCCTTAGGAAACTGACAAGGACAGTAGATCATCTTCAGTCCAATACACTGTACATGCTGCGAACAGACGCGAGAGCTATTTGCCCTGTGTATGTCATATGGAGCACAATAGTGACTCTTCTTACCAGAAAACACCTCTTGCTCGTAGGACCAAAAGCTACATGTGATTCAACTCCATTTAGTACTGGGAAACAATCGCTAGATCGCCTTACAAGAAACACACTCTGCTTTTGAGAAAAGAGCACTATTCTACTCTACTGTGTTTCCTATAGGGCCAAAACAATGAGCTTGCTCAGAACAAAAGAACTGTGCTTCCTACACACACGGTCAAACCTAGTTCAATTCTGCTTAGGAAACTGACAAGAATAGCAGATCCTCTTCAGTCCAATACACTGTACTTGCTGGGAAGAGACGCGAGTGCTATTTGCCCTGTGTATGACAATGGGAGCGCAATAGTGACTCTTCTTACCAGAAAACAACTCTTGCTCAAAGGACCAGAAGCTGCATGTGATTCAACTCCATTTAGGACTGGGAAACAAACGCTAGTTCGCCTTACCAGAAACATACTCTGCTTTTGAGAAAAGAGCCCTTTTCTACTCTAAAGTATTTCCTATGGGGTCCGAACAGTGAGCTTGCTCAGAACAAAAGAACTGTGCTTCCTACACACGAGCCATATCTAGTTCAACTCTGCTTAGGAAACTTCAAGAACAGTAGCTCATCTCCAGTCCAATACACTGTACTTGCTGGGAACAGATGCGAGTGCTCTTTGCACTGTGTAGGGGAATGGGAGCACAATAGTGACTTTCCTTACGAGAAAACAACTCTTGATCATGGGTCCAAAAACTGCATGTGATTCAACTCCATTTATGACTTGGAAACAAACGCTAGCTCACCTTACAAGAAACACACTATGCTTTTGAGAAAAGAGCACTCTTCTACTCTACTGTGTTTTCTTTAGAGCCAAAACAGTGAAGCACTGGGAAACAAACACTGGCTCGCCTTACAAGAAACACACTCTGCTTTTCAGAAAAGAGCACTCTTCTACTCTACAGTGTTTCCTATGAGGTCCGAACAGTGAGCTTGTTCAGAACAAAACAACTGTGCTTCCTACACACAGGGCCCATATCTAGTTCAACTCTGCTTAGGAAAATGACAAGAACAGTAGTTCCGCTTCAGTCCAGTACACTGTACTTGCTGCGAAAAGACGCAAGCGCTATTTGCACTGTGTATGGCAATGGGAGCGCAATAGTGACTCTTCTTACCAGAAAACAAGTCTTGCTCATAGGACCAGAAACTGCATGGGATACAAATTTATTTCTGACTGGGAAACAAACACTATCTCGCGTTACAAGAAACACACTCTGCTTTTGAGAAAAGAGAACTCTTCTACTCTACTGTGTTTCCTATGGGATCCGAACAGTGAGCTTGCTCAAAACAAAAGAACAGTGCTTCCTACACACACGGTCATATCTAGTTCAATTCTTTTTAGGAAACTGACAAGAATAGTAGATCCTCTTCAGTCCAATACACTGTAGTTGCTGGGAACAGACGCGAGTGCTATTTGCCCTGTGTATGACAATGGGAGAGCAATAGTGACTCTTCTTACCAGAAAACAACTCTTGCTCGTAGGACTAGAAACTGCATGTGATTCAACTCCATTTAGGACTGGGAAACAAACGCTAGCTCGCCTTACAAGAAACACACTCTGCTTTTGAGAAAACAGCACTCTTCTACTCTACTGTGTTTCCTACAGGGCCAAAACAGTGAGCTTGCTCAGAACAAAAGAACTGTGCTTCCTACACATACAGCCATATCTAGTTCAATTCTAGTTAGGAAACTGACAAGAACAGTAGATCCTCTTCCGTCCCATACACTGTACTTGCTGGGAAGAGACGCGAGTGCTATTTGCCCTGTGTATCACAATGGGAGCACAATAGTGACTCTTCTTACCAGAAAACAACTTTTGCCTGTAGGACCAGAAACTGCATGTGATTCAACTCCATTTAGGACTGGGAAACAAACGCTAGCTCGTCTTACAAGAAACACACTCTGCTTTTGAGAAAAGAGCACTCTTCTTCTCCAATGTGTTTCCTATAGGGCCAGAATAGTGAGCTTGCTCAGAGCAAAAGAACTGTGCTTCCTACACACACCGACTATATCTAGTTCAACTCTGCTTAGGAAACTGACAAGAACAGTAGATCCTCTTCAGTCCAATACACTGTACATGCTGGGAACAGATGCCAGTGCTATTTGCCCTGTGTATGACAATGGGAGCACAATAGTGACTCTTCTTACCAGAAAACAACTCTTGCTCGTAGTACCAGAAACTGCAAGTGATTCAACTCCATTTAGGACTGCGAAACAAACGCTAGCTCGCCTTACAAGAAACACACTCTGCTTTTGAGAAAAGAGCACTCTTCTACTCTACTGTGTTACCTTTGGGGTCCAAACAGTGAGCTTGCTCAGAGCAAAAGAACTGTGCTTCCTACACACACCGAATATATCTAATTCCACTCAGCTTAGGAAACTGACAAGAACAGTAGCTCCTCTTCAGTCCAATACACTGTAGTTGCTGGGAACAGACGTGAGTGCTATTTGCCCTGTGTATGACAATCGGAGAGCAATAGTGACTCTTCTTACCAGAAAACAACTCTTGCTCGTAGGACCAGAAACTGCATGTGATTCAACTCCATTTAGGACTGGGAAACAAACGCTAGCTCGCCTTACAAGAAACACACTCTGCTTTTGAGAAAAGAGCCCTCTTCTACTCTAAAGTGTTTCCTATGGGGTCCGAAGAGTGAGCTTGCTCAGAACAAAAGAACTGTGCTTCCTACACACACAAGCCATATCTAGTTCAACTCTGCTTAGTAAACTGACAAGAACAGTAGATCCTCTTCAGTCCAATACACTGTACTTCCTAAGAACAGACACGATTGCTATTTGCACTGTGTATGGCAATAGGAGTGTAATAGTGACTCTTCTTATCAGAAAACAACTCTTGCTCGTAGGACCAGAAACTGCATTTGATTCAACTCCATTTAGGACTGGGAAACAAACACTAGCTCGCCTTACAAGAAACACACTCTGCTTTTGAGAAAAGAGCACTCTTCTACTCTACTGTGTTTCCTAGGAGGTCCGAACAGTGAGCTTGCTCAGAACAAAAGAACTGTGCTTTCTACACACAGGGGCCATATCTAGTTCAACTCTGCTTAGGAAACTGACAAGAACAGTAGTTCCTCTTCAGTCCAATACACTGTACTTGCTGCGAACAGACGCGAGCGCTATTTGCACTGTGTATGGCAATGGGAGCGCAATAGTGACTCTTCTTACCAGAAAACAACTCTTGCTCGTAGGACCAGAAACTGCACGGGATTCAACTTTATTTCTGACTGGGAAAAAAAAAACTAGCTCGCCTTACAAGAAACACACTCTGCTTTTGAGAAAAGAGCACTCTTCTACTCTACTGTGTTTCCTATGGTATCCGAACAATAGCTTGCTCAGAACAAAAGAACTGTGCTTCCTACACACACGGCCATATCTAGTTCAACTCTGCTTAGAAAACTGACAAGAACAGTAGCTCCTCTTCAGTCCAGTACACTGTACTTAATGGGAAGAGGCGCGAGTGCTATTTGCAATGTGTATGTCAATGGGAGCGCAATAGTGACTCTTCTTACCAGAAAACATCTCTTGGTCGTAGGACCAGAAACTGCATGTGATTCAACTCCATTTAGGACTGGGAAACAAACGCTAGCTCGCCTTACAATAAACACACTCTGCTTTTGAGAAAAGAGCACTCTTCTGCTCTACTGTGTTTCTTAAAGCACCAGAACAATAAGCTTGCTCTGAACAAAAGAACTGTGCTTCCTAAACACACGGCCATATCTAGTTCAATTCTTTGTAGTAAACTGACAAGAACAGTAGATCCTCTTCAGTCCAATACACTGTACATGCTGGGAACAGACGCCAGTGCTATTTGCACTGTGTACAGCAATGGGAGCGCAATAGTGACTCTTCTTACCAGAAAACAACTCTTGCTCCTAGGAACAGAAACTGCATGTGATTCAACTCCATTTAGGACTGGGAAACAAACGCTAGCTCGCCTTACAAGAAACACACTCTGCTTTTGAGAAAAGAGCACTCTTCTACTCTACTGAGTTTCCTATAGTGCCAGAACAGTGAGCTTGCTCAGAACAAAACAACTGTGCTTCCTAAACACACGGGCCATATCTAGATCAATTCTGCATAGGAAACTGACAAGGACAGTAGATCCTCTTGAGTCCAATACACTGTATGCTGGGAACAGACGCCAGTGCTATTTGCCCTGTGTATGAAAATGGGAGCACAATAGTGTCTCTTCTTACCAGAAAACAACTCTTGCTCGTAGGACCAGAAACTGCATGTGATTCAACTCCATTTAGGACTGAAAAACAAACGGTAGCTCGCCTTACAAGAAACACACACTGCTTTTGAGAAAAGGGCACTCTTCTACTCTACTGTGTTTCTTATGGGGTCAGAACCGTGAGCTTTCTCAGAACAAAAGAACTGTGCTTCCTACACACACAAGCCATATCTAGTTCAACTCTGATTAGGAAACTGACAAGAACAGTAGCTCCTCTTCAGTCCAATACACTGTAATTCCCGGGAACAGACGCCAGTGCTATTTGCACTGTGTATAGCAATGGGAGCGCAATAGTGACTCTTCTTACCAGAAAACAACTCTTGCTCGTAGGACCAGAAACTGCATTGGATTCAACTTTATTTCTGACTGGGAAACAAACACTAGCTCGCCTTACAAGAAACACACTCTGCTTTTGAGAAAAGAGCACTCTTCTACTCTACTGTGTTACCTATGGGATCTGAACAGTAGCTTACTCAGAACAAAAGAACTGTGCTTCCTACACACACGGCCATATCTAGTTCAACTCTGCTTAGGAAACTGACAAGAACAGTAGCTCCTCTTCAGTCCAATACACTGTACTTGCTGGGTACAGACACGCTATTTGCACTGTGTAGGGGAATGGGAGCACAATAGTGACTTTCCTTACCAGAAAACAACTCTTGCTCATGGGACCAAAAACTGCATGTGATTCAACTCCTTTTAGGACTGGGAAACAAACGCTAGCTCGCCTTACAAGAAACACACTCTGCTTTTGAGAAAAGAGCACTCTTCTACTCTACTCTGTTTTCAAAAGAGCCAAAACAGTGAGCTTGCTCAGAAGAAAAGGACTGTGCTTCCTACACACACGGCCATATCTGGTTCAATTCTGCTTAGGAAACTGACAAGAACAGTAGGTCCTCTTCAGTCCAATACACTGTACATGCTGGGAACAGACGCCAGTGCTATTTGCCTTGTGTATGACAATGGGAGTGCAATAGTGACTCTTCTTACAAGAAAACAACTCTTGATCGTAGGACCAGAAACTGCATGTGATTCAACTCCATTTAGGACTGCGAAACAAACGCTAGCTAGCCTTACAAGAAACACACTCTGCTTCTGAGAAAAGAGCACTCTTCTACTCTACTTTGTTTCCTTTCGGGTCCAAACAGTGAGCTTGCTCAGAACAAAAGAACTGTGCTTCCTACACACACGGGCCATATCTAGTTCAACTCTGCTTAGGAAACTGACAAGAACAGTAGCTCCTCTTCAGTCCAATACACTGTACTTGTTGGGAACAGACGCGAGTGCTATTTGCACTGTATATGGCAATGGAAGCGCAATAGTGACTCTTCTTACCAGAAAACAACTCTTGCTCGTAGGACCAGAAACTGCATGGGATTCAAATCCATTTAGGACTGCGAAACAAATGCTAGCTCGCCTTACAAGAAACACACTCTGCTTTTGAGAAAAGAGCACTTTTCTACTCTACTGTGTTTCCTTTGGGGTCCAAACAGTGAGCTTGCTCAGAACAAAAGAACTGTGCTTCCTAAACACACGGGCCATATCTAGTTCAACTCTGTGTAGGAAACGGACAAGAACAGTAGCTTCTATTCAGTCCAATATACTGTACTTGCTGGGAAAAGACGCGTGAGCTATTTGCACTGTATATGGCAATGGGATCCCAGTAGTGACTGTTCTTACCAGAAAACAACTCCTGCTCGTAGGACCAAAAACTGCATGGGATTCCACTCCTTTTCTGACTGGGAAACAAACACTAGCTCGCCATACAAGAAACATACTCTGCTCTTGAGAAAAGAGCCCTCTTCTACTCTAAAGTGTTTCCTATGGGGTCCGAACAGTGAGCTTGCTCAGAACAAAAGAACTGTGCTTCCTACACACAGGGGCCATATCTAGTTCAACTCTCCTTAGGAAACTGACAAGGACAGTAGATCATCTTCAGTCCAATACACTGTACATGCTGCGAACAGACGCGAGAGCTATTTGCCCTGTGTATGTCATATGGAGCACAATAGTGACTCTTCTTACCAGAAAACACCTCTTGCTCGTAGGACCAAAAGCTACATGTGATTCAACTCCATTTAGGACTGGGAAACAATCGCTAGATCGCCTTACAAGAAACACACTCTGCTTTTGAGAAAAGAGCACTATTCTACTCTACTGTGTTTCCTATAGGGCCAAAACAATGAGCTTGCTCAGAACAAAAGAACTGTGCTTCCTACACACACGGTCAAACCTAGTTCAATTCTGCTTAGGAAACTGACAAGAATAGCAGATCCTCTTCAGTCCAATACACTGTACTTGCTGGGAAGAGACGCGAGTGCTATTTGCCCTGTGTATGACAATGGGAGCGCAATAGGGACTCTTCTTACCAGAAAACAACTCTTGCTCAAAGGACCAGAAACTGCATGTGATTCAACTCCATTTAGGACTGGGAAACAAACGCTAGTTCGCCTTACCAGAAACACACTCTGCTTTTGAGAAAAGAGCCCTTTTCTACTCTAAAGTATTTCCTATGGGGTCCGAACAGTGAGCTTGCTCAGAACAAAAGAACTGTGCTTCCTACACACGAGACATATCTAGTTCAACTCTGCTTAGGAAACTTCAAGAACAGTAGCTCCTCTCCAGTCCAATACACTGTACTTGCTGGGAACAGATGCGAGTGCTCTTTGCACTGTGCAGGGGAATGGGAGCGCAATAGTGACTTTCCTTACCAGAAAACAACTCTTGATCATGGGTCCAAAAACTGTATGTGATTCAACTCCATTTATGACTTGGAAACAAACGCTAGCTCGCCTTACAAGAAACACACTCTGCTTTTGAGAAAAGAGCACTCTTCTACTCTACTGTGTTTTCTTTAGAGCCAAAACAGTGAGCTTGCTCAGAACAAAAGAACTGTGCTTCCTACACACACGGGCCATATCTAGTTCAACTCTGCTTAGGAAAATGACAATAACAGTAGCTCCTCTTCAGTCCAATACACTGTACTTGCTGGGAACAGACACCAGTGCTATTTGCCCTGTGCATGACAAAGGGAGCGCAATAGTGACTCTTCTTCCCAGAAAACAATTCTTGCTCGTGGGACCAGAAACTGCATGTGATTCAACTCCATTTCGGACTGGAAAACAAACATTAGCTCGCGTTACAAGAAACACACTCTGCTTTTGAGGAAAGAGCACTCTTCTTCGCTACTGTGTTTCCTATAGGGCCAGAATAGTGAGCTTGCTCAGAACAAAAGAACTTTGCTTCCTACATACACGGGCTATATCTAGTTCAACTCTGCTTAAGAAACTGACAAGAACAGTAGCTCCTCTTCAGTCCAATACACTGTACATGCTGGGAACAGACGCCAGTTCTTTTTGCCCTGTGTATTATAATGGGAGCGCAATAGTGACTCTTCTTACCAGAAAACAACTCTTGCTTGTAGGACCAGAAACTGCATGGGATTTAACTCCATTTAGAACTGGGAAACAAATGCTAGCTCGCCTTACAATAAACACACTCTGCTTTAGAGAAGAGAGCACTCTTCTACTCTACTCTGTTTCCTATGGGGTCTGAACAGTAAGCTTGCTCCGTACAAAAGAACCGTGCTTCCTGCACACACGGGCCATATCTAGTTCATCTCTGCTTAGGAAACTGACAAGAACAGTAGCTCCTCTTCAGTCCAATACACTGTACTTGCTGGGAACAGATGCGAGTGCTATTTGAACTGTGTAAGACTATGGGAGCGCAATAGTGACTCTTCTTACCAGAAAACAACTCTTGCTCGTAGGACCAGAAACTGCATGTGGTTCAACTCCATTTAGAACTGGTAAACAAATGCTAGCTCGCCTTACAATAAACACACTCTGCTTTTCAGAAAAGAGCAAACTTCTACTCTACTGTGTTTCCTATGGGGTCCGATCAGTGAGCTTGCTCAGAAAAAAGAACTGTGCTTCCTACACACACGGGCTATATCTGGATCAATTCTGCATAGGAAACTGACAAGGACAGTAGATCCTCTTGAGTCCAATACACTGTATTCTGGGAACAGACGCCAGTGCTATTTGCCCGGTGTATGAAAATGAGAGCACAATAGTGAGTCTTCTTACCAGAAAACAACTCTTGCTCGTAGGATCAGAAACTGCATTTGATTCAACTCCATTTAGGACTGAAAAACAAACGGTAGCTCACCTTACAAGAAACACACACTGCTTTTGAGAAAAGGGCACCCTTCTACTCTACTGTGTTTCTTATGGTGTCAGAACAGTGAGCTTTCTCAGAACAAAAGAACAGTGCTTCCTACACACACGGGCCATATCTAGATCAATTCTGCTTAGGAAACTGACAAGGACAGTAGATCATCTTAAGTCCAATACGCTGTACATGCTGGGAACAGACGCGAGGGCTATTTGCCCTGTGTATGTCATATGGAGCGCAATAGTGACTCTTCTTACCAGAAAACAACTCTTGCTCGTAGGACAAAAAACTACATGTGATTCAACTCCATTTAGGACTGGGAAACAAAAGCTAGATCGCCTTTCAAGAAACACTCTCTGCTTTTGAGAAAAGAGCACTCTTCTACTCTACTGTGTTTCCTATAGGGCCAAAACAATGAGCTTGCTCAGAACAAAAGAACTGTGCTTCCTACACACACCGTCAAATCTAGTTCAATTCTGCTTAGGAAACTCACAAGAATACTAGATCATCTTCAGTCCAATACATTGTACTTGCTGGGAACAGACGCGAGTGCTATTTGCCCTGTGTATGAAAATGGGAGCGCAATAGTGACTCTTCTTACCAGAAAACAACTCTTGCTCGTAGGACCAGAAACTGCATGTGATTCAACTCCATTTAGAACTGGGAAACAAACGCTAGCTCGCCTTACAAGAAATACACTCTGCTTTTGAGAAAAGAGCCCTTTTCTACTCTAAAGTGTTTCCTATGGGGTCCAAACAGTGAGCTTGCTCAGAACAAAAGTACTGTGCTTCCTACACATGAGCCATATCTAGTTCAACTCTGCTTAGGAAACTGACAAGAACAGTAGATCCTCTTCAGTCCAATACACTGTACTTGCTGGTAACAGACGCGAGTGCTATTTGCACTGTGTATGACAAAGGGAGAGTAATAGTGACTCTTCTAACCAGAAGACAACTCTTGCTCGTAGGATCAGAAACTGCGTGGGATTCAACTCCATTTCTGACTGGGAAACAAACGCTAGCTCGCCTTACAAGAAACACACTCTGCTTTTGAGAAAAGAGCACTCTTCTACTCTACTGTTTTTTTTTAGAGCCAAAACAGTGAGCTTGCTCAGAATAAAAGAACTGTGCTTCCTACATACACGGCCATATCTGGTTCAATTCTGCTTAGGAAACTGACAAGAACAGTAGATCCTCTTCAGTCCAATACACTGTACATGCTGGGAATATACGCCAGTGCTATTTGCCTTGTGTATGACAATGGGAGCGCAATAGTGACTCTTCTTACCAGAAAACATCTCTTGTTCCTAGCACCAGAAACTGCATTTGATTCAACTCCATTTAGGACTGGGAAACAAATGCTAGCTCGCCTTACAAGACCCACACTCTGCTTTTCAGAAAAGAGCACTCATCTACTCTTCTGTGTTTCCTTTTGGGTCCAAACAGTGTGCTTGCTCAGAACCAAAGAACTGTACTTCCTACACCCACGAGCCATATCTAGTTCAACTCTGCTTAGGAAACTGACAAGAACAGTAGCTCCTCTTCTGTCCAATACACTGTACATTCTTGGAATAGACGCGAGAGCTATTTGCACCATATATGGCAATGGGAGCCCAATAGTGACTCTTCTTACCAGAAAACAACTCTTGCTCGTAGGACCAGAAACTGCATGTGATTCAACTCCATTTAGGACTGGGAAACAAACGCAAGCTCGCCTGACAAGAAACACACTCTGCTTTTGAGAAAAGATCACTCTTCAACTCTACTGTGTTTCCTATAGGTCCAGAATAGTGAGCTTGCTCAGAACAAAAGAACTGTGCTTCCTACACACACGGGCCATATCTAGTTCAATTCTGCTTAAAAAACTGACAAGAATAGTAGCTTCTCTTCAGTCCAATACACTGTACTTGCTGGGAACAGACGCCAGTGCTATTTGCACTGTGTATGGCAATGGGAGCACAATAGTGACTCTTCTTACCACAAAACAACTCTTGCTTGTAGGAACAAAAACTGCATGTGATTCAACTACATTTAGGACTGGGAAACAAACGCTAGCTCGCCTTACAAGAAACAAACTCTGCTTTTGAGAAAAGAGCACTCTTCTACTCTACTGTGTTCCCTATAGGGCCAGAACAGTGAGCCTGCTCAGAACAAAAGAACTGTGCTTCCTACACACACGGGCCATATCTACATCAATTCTGCATAGGAAACTGACAAGGACAGTAGATCCTCTTGAGTCCAATACACTGTATCCTGGGAACAGACGCCAGTGCTATTTTCCCTGTGTATGACAATGGGAGCACAATAGTGACTCTTCTTACCAGAAAACAACTATTGCTCGTAGGACCAGAAACTGCATGTGATTCAACTCCATTTAGGACTGAAATCAAACGCTAGCTCGCCTTACAAGAAACACACACTGCTTTTGAGAAAACGGCACTCTTCTACTCTACTGTGTTTCTTATGGGGTCAGAACAGTGAGCTTTCTCAGAACAAAAGATCTGTGCTTCCCACACACATGGCCATATCTAGATCAATTCTGCTTAGGAAACTGACAAGGACAGTATATCCTCTTCAGTCCAATACACTGTACATGCTGGGAACAGACACCAGTGCTATTTGCCCTGTGTATGACAATGGGAGCGCAATAGTGACTCTTCTTACGAGAAAACAACTCTTGCTCATAGGACCAGAAACTGCATGTGATTCAACTCCATTTAGGACTGGGAAACAAACTCTAGCTCGCCTTACAAGAAACACACTCTGCTTTTGAGAAAAGAGCACTCTTCTACTCTAATCTGTTTTCAAAAGAACCAAAACAATGAGCTTGCTCAGAAGAAAAGGACTGTGCTTCCTACACAAACAGCCATATTTGGTTCAATTCTGCTTAGGAAACTGACAAGAACAGTAGGTCCTCTTCAGTCCAATACACTGTACATGCTGGGAATAGACGCCAGAGCTATTTGCCTTGTGTATGACAATGGGAGCGCAATAGTGACTCTTCTTACCAGAAAACAACTCTTGCTCGTAGGACCAGAAACTGCATGTGATTCAACTCCATTTAGGACTGGGAAACAAACGTTAGCTCGCCTTACAAGAAACACACTCTGCTTTTGAGAAAAGAGCACTCTTCTACTCTACTGTGTTTCCTATAGGGCCAGTACAGTGAGCTTGCTCAGAACAAAAGTACTGTGCTTCCTATAAACATAGCCATATCAAGTTCAATTCTGCTTAGGAAACTGACAAGAACAGTAGCTCCTCTTCAGTCCAATACACTCTACATGCTGGGGACAGATGCCCGTGCTATTTGCCCTGTGTATAACAGTGGGAGCGCAATAGTGACTCTTCTTACCAGAAAAAACTCTTGCTCGTAGGAAGAGAAACTGCATGTGATTCAACTCCATTTAGGACTTGGAAACAAACACTAGCTCGTCTTACAAGAAACACACTCTGCTTCTGAGAAAAGAGCACTCTTCTACTCTACTGTGTTTCCTACAGGGCCAGAACAGAGAGCTTGCTCAGAACAAAAGAACTGTGCTTCCTGCACACACGGGCCATATCTAGTTCAACTCTGCTTAGGAAACTGACAAGACCAGTAGATCCTCTTCAGTCCAGTACACTGTACATGCTGGGAACAGACGCGAGTGCTATTTGCACTGTGTACGGAATTGGGAGCACAATAGTGACTCTTTTTACCAGAAAACAACTCTTGCTCCTAGGAACAGAAACTGCATGTGATTCAACTCCACTTAAGACTGGGAAACAAACGCTAGCTTGCCTTACAAGAAATGAGCTCTGCTTTTGAGAAAAGGGCACACTTCTCCTCTACTTTGTTTCCTATGGGGTCCGAACAGTGAGCTTGCTCAGAACAAAAGAACTGTGCTTCCTACACACACGGGCCAAATCTAGTTCAATTTTGCTTAGGAAACTGACAAGAACAGTAGATCCCCTTCAGTCCAATACACTGTACTTGCTGGGAACAGACGCGAGTGCTATTTGCACTGTGTACAGCAATGGGAGCACAATAGTGACTCTTTTTCCAGAAAACAACTCTTGCTCGTAGGACCAGAAACTGCATGTGATTCAACTCCTTTTAGGACTGGGAAACAAATGCTATCTCGCCTTACAAGAAACACACTCTGCTTTTGAGAAAAGAGCACTCTTGTACTCTACTGTGTTTCCTATAGGGCCAGGACAGTGAGCTTGCTCAGAACAAAAGAACTGTGCTTCCTACACACACGGGCCATATCTAGTTCAACTCTGCTTAGGAAACTGACTAGAACAGTAGCTCCTCTTCAGTCCAATACACTGTACTTGCTGGGAACAGATGCCAGTGCTATTTGCAATGTGTATGACAATGGGAGCGCAATAGTGACTCTTCTTACCACAAAACGACTCTTGCTCCTAGGACCAGAAACTGCATGGGATTCAACTCCATTTAGGACTGGGAAAAAACGCTAGCTTGCCTTACAAGAAACACACTCTGCTTTTGAGAAAAGAGCACTCTTCTACTCTACTGTGTTTCCTATAGGGCCAGAACAGTGAGCTTGCTCAGATCAAAAGAAATGTGCTTCATACACACACGGGCCATATCTAGTTCAATTCTGCTTAGGAAACTTACAAGAACAGTAGATCCTCTTCAGTGCAATACAAACACGGGCCATATCTAGTTCAACTCTGCTTAGGAAACTGACGAGAACAGTAGCTCCTCTTCAGACCAATACACTGTACTTGCTGGGAACAGAGGCGAGTGCTATTTGAACCGTGTATGTCAACGGGAGCGCAATAGTGACTTCCCTTACCAGAAAACAACTCTTGCTCGTAGGACCAAAAACTGCATGTGATTCAACTCCATTTAGGACTGGGAAACAAACTCTGGCTCGCCTTACAAGAAACACACTCTGCTTTTGAGAAAAGAGCACTCTTCTACTCTACTGTGTTTCCTATAGGGCCAGTATAGTGAGCTTGCTCAGAACAAAAGAACTGTGCTTCCTACACAAATGGCCATATCCAGTTCAATTCTGCTTAGGAAACTGACAAGAACAGTAGCTTCTCTTCAGTCCAATACACTGTAATTGCTGGGAACACATGCGAGTGCTATTTGCACTGTGTTTGGCAATGGGAGCACAATAGTGACTTTCGTTACCAGAAAACAACTCTTGCGCGAAGGACCAAAAACTGCATGTGATTCAACTCCATTTAGGACTGGGAAACAAACACCAGCTCGACTTACAAGAAACATACTCTGCTTTTGAGAAAAGAGCACTCTTCTACTCTACTGTGTTTGCTATAGAGCCAGAACAGTGTGCTTGCTCAGAACAAAAGAACTGTGCTTCCTGCACACACGGGCCATATCTAGTTCAACTCTGCTTAGGAAACTGACAAGAACAGTAGCTCCTCTTCAGTCCAATACACTGTACTTCCTGGGAACAGACGCGAGTTCTATTTGCACTGTGTACGGCAATGGGAGCGCAATAGTGACTCTTTTTACCAGAAAACAACTCTTGCTCGTAGGACCAGAAACTGCATGTGATTCAACTCCATTTATGACTGGGAAACAAATGCTCTCTCGCCTTACAAGAAACACACTCTGCTTTTGAGAAAAGAGCACTCTTGTACTCTACTGTGTTTCCTATAGGGCCAGAACAGTGAGCTTGCTCAGAACAAAGGAACTGTGCCTCCTACACACACAGGCCATATCTAGTTCAACTCTGCTTAGGAAACTGACGAGAACCGTAACTCCTCTTCAGTGAAATACACTGTACTTGCTGGGAACAGACGCGAGTGCTATTTGCACTGTGTACAGAAATGGGAACACAATAGTGACTCTTCTTACCAGAAAACAACTCTTGCTCGTAGGACCAGAAACTGCATGTGATTCAACTCCTTTTAGGACTGCGAAACAAATGCTATCTCGCCTTACAAGAAACACACTCTGCTTTTGAGAAAAGAGCACTCTTGTACTCTACTGTGTTTCCTATAGGGCCAGAACAGTGAGCTTGCTCAGAACAAAAGAATTGTGCTTCCTACACACACGGGCCATATCTAGTTCAACTCTGCTTAGGAAATTGACGAGAACAGTAGCTCCTCTTCAGTCCAATACACTGTACTTGCTGGGAACAGATGCCAGTGCTATTTCCACTGTGTATGACAATGGGAGCGCAATAGTGACTCTTCTTACCACAAAACAACTCTTGCTCTTAGCACCAAAAACTGCATGGGATTCAACTCCATTTAGGACTGGGAAACAAACGCTAGCTTGCCTTACAAGAAACACACTCTGCTTTTGAGAAAAGAGCACTCTTCTACTCTACTGTGTTTCCTATAGGGCCAGAACAGTGAGCTTGCTCAGAACAAAAGAAATGTGCTTCATACACACACGGGCGATATCTAGTTCAATTCTGCTTAGGAAACTGACAAGAACAGTAGCTCCTCTTCAGTCCAATGCACTGTACTTGATTGGAACAGACACAAGTGCTATTTGTACTGTGTATGGCATTGGGAGCACAATAGTGACTCTTCTTACCAAAAAATAACTCTATTCGTAGGACCAAAAACTGCATGTGATTCAAATTCCTTTAGGACTGGGAAACAAAAAACTAGCTTGCCTTACAAGAAACACACTCTGCTTTTGAGAAAAGAGCACTCTTCTTCTCTACTTCGAGTCCTATGTGGTCCGAACAGTGAGCTTGCTCAGAACAAAAGAACTGTGCTTCATACGCACACGGGCCATATCTAGTTCAACTCTGCTTAGGAAACTGACAAGAACAGTAGCTCCTCTTCAGTCCAATACACTGTACTTGCTGGGAACAGACGGGAGTGCTATCTGCACCGTGTATGTCAACAGGAGCGCAATAGTGACTTTCCTTACCAGAAAACAACTATTGCTCGTAGGACCAAAAACTGCATGTGATTCAACTCCATTTAGGACTGGGAAACAAACTCTGGCTCGCCTTACAAGAAACACACTCTGCTTTTGAGAAAAGAGCACTCTTCTACTCTACTGTGTTTCCTATAAGGCCAGTAGAGTGAGCTTGCTCAGAACAAAAGAACTGTGCTTCCTACACAAATGGCCATATCCAGTTCAATTCTGCTTAGGAAACTGACAAGAACAGTAGCTTCTCTTCAGTCCAATACAGTGTACTTGCTGGGAACACATGCGAGTGCTATTTGCACTGTGTTTGGCAATGGGAGCGCAATAGTGACTTTCCTTACCAGAAAACAACTCTTGCGCGTAGGACCGAAAACTGCATGTGATTCAACTCCATTTAGGACTGGGAAACAAACACCAGCTCGCCATACAAGAAACATACTCTGCTTTTGAGAAAAGAGCACTCTTCTACTCTACTGTGTTTCCTATAGGGCCAGAAGAGTGAGCTTGCTCAGAACATAAGAACTGTGCTTCCTGCACACACGGGCCATATCTAGTTCAACTCTGCTTAGGAAACTGACAAGAACAGTAGCTCCTCTTCAGTCCAATACACTGTACTTGCTGGGAACAGACGCGAGTGCTATTTGCACTTTGTACGGCATTGGGAGCACAATAGTGACTCTTTTTACCAGAAAACAACTCTTGCTCGTAGGACCAGAAAACAACTCTTGCTCGTAGGACCAGAAACTGCATGTGATTCAACTCCATTTAGGACTGGGAAACAAATGCTATCTCGCCTTACAAGAAACACACTCTGCTTTTGAGAAAAGAGCACTCTTGTACTCTACTGTGTTTCCTATAGGGCCAGAACAGTGAGCTTGCTCAGAACAAAAGAAATGTGCTTCATACACACACGGGCCATATCTAGTTCAATTCTGCCTAGGAAACTGACAAGAACAGTAGCTCCTATTCAGTCCATATAGTCCTATAGGGCCAGAAGAGTGAGCTTGCTCAGAACATAAGAACTGTGCTTCCTGCACACACGGGCCATATCTAGTTCAACTCTGCTTAGGAAACTGACAAGAACAGTAGCTCCTCTTCAGTCCAATACACTGTACTTGATTGGAACAGACGCAAGTGCTATTTGTACTGTGTATGGCATTGGGAGCGCAATAGTGACTCTTCTTACCAAAAAATAACTCTATTCGTAGGACCAAAAATTGAATGTGATTCAAATTCATTTAGGACTGGGAAACAAAAAACTAGCTTGCCTTACAAGAAACACACTCTGCTTTTGAGAAAAGAGCACTCTTCTTCTCTACTTCGAGTCCTGTGGGGTCCGAACAGTGAGCTTGCTCAGAAAAAAAGAACTGTGCTTCATAGGCACACGGGCCATATCTAGTTCAACTCTGCTTAGGAAACTGACAAGAACAGTAGCTCCTCTTCAGTCCAATACACTGTACTTGCTGGGAACAGATGCCAGTGCTATTTCCACTGTGTATGACAATGGGAGCGCAATAGTGACTCTTCTTACCACAAAACAACTCTTGCTCTTAGCACCAAAAACTGCATGGGATTCAACTCCATTTAGGACTGGGAAACAAACGCTAGCTTGCCTTACAAGAAACACACTCTGCTTTTGAGAAAAGAGCACTCTTCTACTCTACTGTGTTTCCTATAGGGCCAGAACAGTGAGCTTGCTCAGAACAAAAGAAATGTGCTTCATACACACACGGGCGATATCTAGTTCAATTCTGCTTAGGAAACTGACAAGAACAGTAGCTCCTCTTCAGTCCAATGCACTGTACTTGATTGGAACAGACACAAGTGCTATTTGTACTGTGTATGGCATTGGGAGCACAATAGTGACTCTTCTTACCAAAAAATAACTCTATTCGTAGGACCAAAAACTGCATGTGATTCAAATTCCTTTAGGACTGGGAAACAAAAAACTAGCTTGCCTTACAAGAAACACACTCTGCTTTTGAGAAAAGAGCACTCTTCTTCTCTACTTCGAGTCCTATGTGGTCCGAACAGTGAGCTTGCTCAGAACAAAAGAACTGTGCTTCATACGCACACGGGCCATATCTAGTTCAACTCTGCTTAGGAAACTGACAAGAACAGTAGCTCCTCTTCAGTCCAATACACTGTACTTGCTGGGAACAGACGGGAGTGCTATCTGCACCGTGTATGTCAACAGGAGCGCAATAGTGACTTTCCTTACCAGAAAACAACTATTGCTCGTAGGACCAAAAACTGCATGTGATTCAACTCCATTTAGGACTGGGAAACAAACTCTGGCTCGCCTTACAAGAAACACACTCTGCTTTTGAGAAAAGAGCACTCTTCTACTCTACTGTGTTTCCTATAAGGCCAGTAGAGTGAGCTTGCTCAGAACAAAAGAACTGTGCTTCCTACACAAATGGCCATATCCAGTTCAATTCTGCTTAGGAAACTGACAAGAACAGTAGCTTCTCTTCAGTCCAATACAGTGTACTTGCTGGGAACACATGCGAGTGCTATTTGCACTGTGTTTGGCAATGGGAGCGCAATAGTGACTTTCCTTACCAGAAAACAACTCTTGCGCGTAGGACCGAAAACTGCATGTGATTCAACTCCATTTAGGACTGGGAAACAAACACCAGCTCGCCATACAAGAAACATACTCTGCTTTTGAGAAAAGAGCACTCTTCTACTCTACTGTGTTTCCTATAGGGCCAGAAGAGTGAGCTTGCTCAGAACATAAGAACTGTGCTTCCTGCACACACGGGCCATATCTAGTTCAACTCTGCTTAGGAAACTGACAAGAACAGTAGCTCCTCTTCAGTCCAATACACTGTACTTGCTGGGAACAGACGCGAGTGCTATTTGCACTTTGTACGGCATTGGGAGCACAATAGTGACTCTTTTTACCAGAAAACAACTCTTGCTCGTAGGACCAGAAAACAACTCTTGCTCGTAGGACCAGAAACTGCATGTGATTCAACTCCATTTAGGACTGGGAAACAAATGCTATCTCGCCTTACAAGAAACACACTCTGCTTTTGAGAAAAGAGCACTCTTGTACTCTACTGTGTTTCCTATAGGGCCAGAACAGTGAGCTTGCTCAGAACAAAAGAAATGTGCTTCATACACACACGGGCCATATCTAGTTCAATTCTGCCTAGGAAACTGACAAGAACAGTAGCTCCTATTCAGTCCATATAGTCCTATAGGGCCAGAAGAGTGAGCTTGCTCAGAACATAAGAACTGTGCTTCCTGCACACACGGGCCATATCTAGTTCAACTCTGCTTAGGAAACTGACAAGAACAGTAGCTCCTCTTCAGTCCAATACACTGTACTTGATTGGAACAGACGCAAGTGCTATTTGTACTGTGTATGGCATTGGGAGCGCAATAGTGACTCTTCTTACCAAAAAATAACTCTATTCGTAGGACCAAAAATTGAATGTGATTCAAATTCATTTAGGACTGGGAAACAAAAAACTAGCTTGCCTTACAAGAAACACACTCTGCTTTTGAGAAAAGAGCACTCTTCTTCTCTACTTCGAGTCCTGTGGGGTCCGAACAGTGAGCTTGCTCAGAAAAAAAGAACTGTGCTTCATAGGCACACGGGCCATATCTAGTTCAACTCTGCTTAGGAAACTGAACGAGAACAGTAGCTCCTCTTCAGTCCAATACACTGTACTTCCTGGGAACAGACGCGAGTGCTATTTGCACTGTGTACGGCAATGGGAGCGCAATAGTGACTCTTTTTACCAGAAAACAACTCTTGCTCGTAGGACCAGAAACTGCATGTGATTCAACTCCATTTAGGACTGGGAAACAAATGCTATCTCGCCTTACAAGAAACACACTCTGCTTTTGAGAAAAGAGCACTCTTGTACTCTACTGTGTTTCCTATAGGGCCAGAACAGTGAGCTTGCTCAGAACAAAAGAAATGTGCCTCCTACACACACGGGCCATATCTAGTTCAACTCTGCTTAGGAAACTGACGAGAACCGTAGCTCCTCTTCAGTGAAATACACTCTACTTGCTGGGAACAGATGCGAGTGCTATTTGCACTGTGTACAGTAATGGGAACACAATAGTGACTCTTCTTACCAGAAAACAACTCTTGCTCGTAGGACCAGAAACTGCATGTGATTCAACTCCTTTTAGGACTGGGAAACAAATGCTATCTCGCCTTACAAGAAACACACTCTGCTTTTGAGAAAAGAGCACTCTTGTACTCTACTGTGTTTCCTATAGGGGCAGAACAGTGAGCTTGCTCAGAACAAAAGAACTGTGCCTCCTACACACACGGGCCATATCTAGTTCAACTCTGCTTAGGAAACTGACAAGAACAGTAGCTCCTCTTCAGTCCAATACACTGTAATTGCTGGGAACAGATGCCAGTGCTATTTGCACTGTGTATGACAATGGGAGCGCAATAGTGACTCTTCTTACCAGAAAACAACTCTTGCTCCTAGGACCAGAAACTGCATGGGATTCAACTCCATTTAGGACTGGGAAACAAACGCTAGCTTGCCTTACAAGAAGCACACTCTGCTTTTGAGAAAAGAGCACTCTTCTACTCTACTGTGTTTCCTATAGGGCCAGAACAGTGAGCTTGCTCAGAACAAAAGAAATGTGCTTCATACACACACGGGCCATATCTAGTTCAATTCTGCCTAGGAAACTGACAAGAACAGTAGCTCCTCTTCAGTCCAATACACTGTACTTGATTGGAACAGACGCAAGTGCTATTTGTACTGTGTATGGCATTGGGAGCGCAATAGTGACTCTCCTTACCAAAAAATAACTCTAGTCATAGGACCAAAAATTGCATGTGATTCAAATTCATTTAGGACTGGGAAACAAAAAACTAGCTTGCCTTACAAGAAACACCCTCTGCTTTTGAGAAGAGAGCACTCTTCTTCTCTACTTCGAGTCCTATGGGGTCCGAACAGTGAGCTTGCTCAGAACAAAAGAACTGTGCTTCATACGCACACGGGCCATATCTAGTTCAACTCTGCTTAGGAAACTGACAAGAACAGTAGCTCCTCTTCAGTCCAATACACTGTACTTGCTGGGAACAGACGCGAGTGCTATTTGCACCGTGTATGTCAACAGGAGCGCAATAGTGACTTTCCTTACCAGAAAACAACTCTTGCTCGTAGGACCAAAAACTGCATGTGATTCAACTCCATTTAGGACTGGGAAAGAAACTCTGGCTCGCCTTACAAGAAACACACTCTGCTTTTGAGAAAAGAACACTGTTCTACTCTACTGTGTTTCCTATAGGGCCAGTAGAGTGAGCTTGCTCAGAACAAAAGAACTGTGCTTCCTACACAAATGGCCATATCCAGTTCAATTCTGCTTAGGAAACTGACAAGAACAGTAGCTTCTCTTCAGTCCAATACAGTGTACTTGCTGGGAACACATGCGAGTGCTATTTGCACTGTGTTTGGTAATGGGAGCGCAATAGTGACTTTTGTTACCAGAAACAACTCTTTCGCTTAGGACCGAAAACTGCATGTGATTCAACTCCATTTAGGACTGGGAAACAAACACCAGCTCGCCATACAAGAAACATACTCTGCTTTTGAGAAAAGAGCACTCTTCTACTCTACTGTGTTTCCTATAGGGCCAGAACAGTGAGCTTGCTCAGAACAAAAGAACTGTGCCTCCTACACACACAGGCAATATCTAGTTCAACTTTGCTTAGGAAACTGACGAGAACCGTAGCTCCTCTTCAGTGCAATAACTGTACTTGCTGGGAACAGTAACGAGTGCTATTTGCACTGTGTACAGAAATGGGAACACAATAGTGACTCTTCTTACCAGAAAACAAATCTGGCTCTTAGGACCAGAAACTGCATGTGATTCAACTCCACTTAGGACTGGGAAACAAACGCTAGCTTGCCTTACAAGAAACAAGCTCTGCTTTTGAGAAAAGGGCACACTTCAACTCTACTGTGTTTCCTATGGGGTCCGAACAGTGAGCTTGCTCAGAACAAAAGAACTGTGCTTCCTACACACACGGGCCATATCTAGTTCAATTCTGCTTAGGAAACTGACAAGAACAGTAGATCCCCTTCAGTCCAATACACTGTACATGCCGGGAAAAGACGCCAGTGCTATTTGCACTGTGTATGACAATGGGAGCGCAATAGTGACTTTCCTTACCAGAAAACAACTCTTGCGCATAGGACCAATAACTGCATGTGATTCAACTCCATTGAGGACTGGGAAACAAACACCAGCTTGCCTTACAATAAACATACTCTGCTTTTGAGAAAAGAGCACTCTTCTACTCTACTGTGTTTCCTATAGGGCCACAAGAGTGAGCTTGCTCAGAACAAAAGAACTGTGCTTCCTGCACACATGGGCCATATCTAGTTCAACTCTGCTTAGGAAACTGACAAGAACAGTAGCTCCTCTTCAGTCCAATACACTGTACTTGCTGGGAACAGACGCGAGTGCTATTTGAACTTTGTACGGCATTGGGAGCACAATAGTGACTCTTTTTACCAGAAAACAACTCTTGCTCGTAGGACCAGAAAACAACTCTTGCTCGTAGGACCAGAAACTGCATGTGATTCAACTCCATTTAGGACTGGGAAACAAATGCTATCTCGCCTTACAAGAAACACACTCTGCTTTTGAGAAAAGAGCACTCTTGTACTCTACTGTGTTTCCTATAGGGCCAGAACAGTGAGCTTGCTCAGAACAAAAGAAATGTGCTTCATACACACACGGGCCATATCTAGTTCAATTCTGCCTAGGAAACTGACAAGAATAGTAGCTCCTCTTCAGTCCAATACACTGTACTTGCTGGAAACACACGCGAGTGCTATTTGCACTGTGTATGACAATGGGAGCGCAATAGTGACTCTTCTTACCACAAAACAACTCTTGCTCCTAGGACCAGAAACTGCATGGGATTCAACTCCATTTAGGATTGGGAAACAAACGCTAGCTTTCCTTACAAGAAACACACTCTGCTTTTGAGAAAAGAGCACTCTTCTACTCTACTGTGTTTACTATAGGGCCAGAACAGTGAGCTTGCTCAGAACAAAAGAAATGTGCTTCATACACACACGGGCCATATCTAGTTCAATTCTGCTTAGGAAACTGGCAAGAACAGTAGCTCCTCTTCAGTCCAATACACTGTACTTGATTGGAACAGACGCAAGTGCTATTTGTACTTTGTATGGCATTGGGAGCACAATAGTGACTCTTCTTACCAAAAAATAACTCTACTCGTAGGACCAGAAACTGCATGTGATTCAACTCCACTTAGGACTGGGAAACAAACGCTAGCTTGCCTTACAAGAAACACACTCTGCTTTTGAGAAAAGAGCACTCTTCTACTCTTCTGTGTTTCCTATAGGGCCAGAACAGTGAGCTTGCTCAGAACAAAAGAACTGTGCTTCCTACACACACGGGCCATACCTAGTTCAACTCTGCTTAGGAAACTGACGAGAACAGTAGCTCCTCTTCAGTCCAATACACTGTACTTGCTGGGAAAAGATGCCAGTGGCATTTGCAATGTGTATGACAATGGGAGCGCAATAGTGACTCTTCTTACCACAAAACAACTCTTGCTCCTAGGACCAGAAACTGCATGGGATTCAACTCCATTTAGGACTGGGAAACAAACGCTAGCTTGCCTTACAAGAAACACACTCTGCTTTTGAGAAAAGAGCACTCTTCTACTCTACTGTGTTTCCTATAGGGCCAGAACAGTGAGCTTGCTCAGATCAAAAGAAATGTGCTTCATACACACACGGGCCATATCTAGTTCAATTCTGCTTTGGAAACTTACAAGAACAGTAGATCCTCTTCAGTGCAATACAAACACGGGCCATATCTAGTTCAACTCTGCTTAGGAAACTGACGAGAACAGTAGCTCCTCTTCAGTCCAATACACTGTACTTGCTGGGAACAGACGCGAGTGCTATTTGCACCGTGTATGTCAACGGGAGCGCAATAGTGACTTCCCTTCCCAGAAAACAACTCTTGCTCGTAGGACCAAAAACTGCATGTGATTCAACTCCATTTAGGACTGGGAAACAAACTCTGGCTCGCCTTACAAGAAACACACTCTGCTTTTGAGAAAAGAGCACTATTCTACTCTACTGTGTTTCCTATAGGGCCAGTACAGTGAGCTTGCTCAGAACAAAAGAACTGTGCTTCCTACACAAATGGCCATATCCAGTTCAATTCTGCTTAGGAAACTGACAAGAACAGTAGCTTCTCTTCAGTCCAATACACTGTAATTGCTGGGAACACATGCGAGTGCTATTTGCACTGTGTTTGGCAATGGGAGCACAATAGTGACTTTCGTTACCAGAAAACAACTCTTGCGCGAAGGACCAAAAACTGCATGTGATTCAACTCCATTTAGGACTGGGAAACAAACACCAGCTCAACTTACAAGAAACATACTCTGCTTTTGAGAAAAGAGCACTCTTCTACTCTACTGTGTTTCCTATAGGGCCAGAACAGTGAGCTTGCTCAGAACAAAAGAATTGTGCTTCCTACACACACGGGCCATATCTAGTTCAACTCTGCTTAGGAAATTGACGAGAACAGTAGCTCCTCTTCAGTCCAATACACTGCACTTGCTGGGAACAGATGCCAGTGCTATTTCCACTGTGTATGACAATGGGAGCACAATAGTGACTCTTCTTACCACAAAACAACTCTTGCTCTTAGCACCAAAAACTGCATGGGATTCAACTCCATTTAGGACTGGGAAACAAACGCTAGCTTGCCTTACAAGAAACACACTCTGCTTTTGAGAAAAGAGCACTCTTCTACTCTACTGTGTTTCCTATAGGGCCAGAACAGTGAGCTTGCTCAGAACAAAAGAAATGTGCTTCATACACACACGGGCGATATCTAGTTCAATTCTGCTTAGGAAACTGACAAGAACAGTAGCTCCTCTTCAGTCCAATACACTGTACTTGATTGGAACAGACGCAAGTGCTATTTGTACTGTGTATGGCATTGGGAGCACAATAGTGACTCTTCTTACCAAAAAATAACTCTATTCGTAGGACCAAAAACTGCATGTGATTCAAATTCCTTTAGGACTGGGAAACAAAAAACTAGCTTGCCTTACAAGAAACACACTCTGCTTTTGAGAAAAGAGCACTCTTCTTCTCTACTTCGAGTCCTATGTGGTCCGAACAGTGAGCTTGCTCAGAACAAAAGAACTGTGCTTCATACGCACAAGGGCCATATCTAGTTCAACTCTGCTTAGGAAACTGACAAGAACAGTAGCTCCTCTTCAGTCCAATACACTGTACATGCTGGGAACAGACGGGAGTGCTATCTGCACCGTGTATGTCAACAGGAGCGCAATAGTGACTTTCCTTACCAGAAAACAACTATTGCTCGTAGGACCAAAAACTGCATGTGATTCAACTCCATTTAGGACTGGGAAACACACTCTGGCTCGCCTTACAAGAAACACACTCTGCTTTTGAGAAAAGAGCACTCTTCTACTCTACTGTGTTTCCTATAATGCCAGTAGAGTGAGCTTGCTCAGAACAAAAGAACTGTGCTTCCTACACAAATGGCCATATCCAGTTCAATTCTGCTTAGGAAACTGACAAGAACAGTAGCTTCTCTTCAGTCCAATACAGTGTACTTGCTGGGAACACATGCGAGTGCTATTTGCACTGTGTTTGGCAATGGGAGCGCAATAGTGACTTTCCTTACCAGAAAACAACTCTTGCGCGTAGGACCGAAAACTGCATGTGATTCAACTCCATTTAGGACTGGGAAACAAACACCAGCTCGCCATACAAGAAACATACTCTGCTTTTGAGAAAAGAGCACTCTTCTACTCTACTGTGTTTCCTATAGGGCCAGAAGAGTGAGCTTGCTCAGAACATAAGAACTGTGCTTCCTGCACACACGGGCCATATCTAGTTCAACTCTGCTTAGGAAACCTACAAGAACAGTAGCTCCTCTTCAGTCCAATACACTGTACTTGCTGGGAACAGACGCGAGTGCTATTTGCACTTTGTACGGCATTGGGAGCACAATAGTGACTCTTTTTACCAGAAAGCAACTCTTGCTCGTAGGACCAGAAAACAACTCTTGCTCGTAGGACCAGAAACTGCATGTGATTCAACTCCATTTATGACTGGGAAACAAATGCTCTCTCGCCTTACAAGAAACACACTCTGCTTTTGAGAAAAGAGCACTCTTGTACTCTACTGTGTTTCCTATAGGGCCAGAACAGTGAGCTTGCTCAGAACAAAAGAACTGTGCCTCCTACACACACAGGCCATATCTAGTTCAACTCTGCTTAGGAAACTGACGAGAACCGTAACTCCTCTTCAGTGAAATACACTGTACTTGCTGGGAACAGACGCGAGTGCTATTTGCACTGTGTACAGAAATGGGAACACAATAGTGACTCTTCTTACCAGAAAACAACTCTTGCTCGTAGGACCAGAAACTGCATGTGATTCAACTCCTTTTAGGACTGGGAAACAAATGCTATCTCGCCTTACAAGAAACACACTCTGCTTTTGAGGAAAGAGCACTCTTGTACTCTACTGTGTTTCCTATAGGGCCAGAACAGTGAGCTTGCTCAGAACAAAAGAATTGTGCTTCCTACACACACGGGCCATATCTAGTTCAACTCTGCTTAGGAAATTGACGAGAACAGTAGCTCCTCTTCAGTCCAATACACTGCACTTGCTGGGAACAGATGCCAGTGCTATTTCCACTGTGTATGACAATGGGAGCACAATAGTGACTCTTCTTACCACAAAACAACTCTTGCTCTTAGCACCAAAAACTGCATGGGATTCAACTCCATTTAGGACTGGGAAACAAACGCTAGCTTGCCTTACAAGAAACACACTCTGCTTTTGAGAAAAGAGCACTCTTCTACTCTACTGTGTTTCCTATAGGGCCAGAACAGTGAGCTTGCTCAGAACAAAAGAAATGTGCTTCATACACACACGGGCGATATCTAGTTCAATTCTGCTTAGGAAACTGACAAGAACAGTAGCTCCTCTTCAGTCCAATACACTGTACTTGATTGGAACAGACGCAAGTGCTATTTGTACTGTGTATGGCATTGGGAGCACAATAGTGACTCTTCTTACCAAAAAATAACTCTATTCGTAGGACCAAAAACTGCATGTGATTCAAATTCCTTTAGGACTGGGAAACAAAAAACTAGCTTGCCTTACAAGAAACACACTCTGCTTTTGAGAAAAGAGCACTCTTCTTCTCTACTTCGAGTCCTATGTGGTCCGAACAGTGAGCTTGCTCAGAACAAAAGAACTGTGCTTCATACGCACAAGGGCCATATCTAGTTCAACTCTGCTTAGGAAACTGACAAGAACAGTAGCTCCTCTTCAGTCCAATACACTGTACATGCTGGGAACAGACGGGAGTGCTATCTGCACCGTGTATGTCAACAGGAGCGCAATAGTGACTTTCCTTACCAGAAAACAACTATTGCTCGTAGGACCAAAAACTGCATGTGATTCAACTCCATTTAGGACTGGGAAACACACTCTGGCTCGCCTTACAAGAAACACACTCTGCTTTTGAGAAAAGAGCACTCTTCTACTCTACTGTGTTTCCTATAATGCCAGTAGAGTGAGCTTGCTCAGAACAAAAGAACTGTGCTTCCTACACAAATGGCCATATCCAGTTCAATTCTGCTTAGGAAACTGACAAGAACAGTAGCTTCTCTTCAGTCCAATACAGTGTACTTGCTGGGAACACATGCGAGTGCTATTTGCACTGTGTTTGGCAATGGGAGCGCAATAGTGACTTTCCTTACCAGAAAACAACTCTTGCGCGTAGGACCGAAAACTGCATGTGATTCAACTCCATTTAGGACTGGGAAACAAACACCAGCTCGCCATACAAGAAACATACTCTGCTTTTGAGAAAAGAGCACTCTTCTACTCTACTGTGTTTCCTATAGGGCCAGAAGAGTGAGCTTGCTCAGAACATAAGAACTGTGCTTCCTGCACACACGGGCCATATCTAGTTCAACTCTGCTTAGGAAACCTACAAGAACAGTAGCTCCTCTTCAGTCCAATACACTGTACTTGCTGGGAACAGACGCGAGTGCTATTTGCACTTTGTACGGCATTGGGAGCACAATAGTGACTCTTTTTACCAGAAAACAACTCTTGCTCGTAGGACCAGAAAACAACTCTTGCTCGTAGGACCAGAAACTGCATGTGATTCAACTCCATTTAGGACTGGGAAACAAATGCTATCTCGCCTTACAAGAAACACACTCTGCTTTTGAGAAAAGAGCACTCTTGTACTCTACTGTGTTTCCTATAGGGCCAGAACAGTGAGCTTGCTCAGAACAAAAGAAATGTGCTTCATACACACACGGGCCATATCTAGTTCAATTCTGCCTAGGAAACTGACAAGAACAGTAGCTCCTCTTCAGTCCAATACACTGTACTTGATTGGAACAGACGCAAGTGCTATTTGTACTGTGTATGGCATTGGGAGCGCAATAGTGACTCTTCTTACCAAAAAATAACTCTATTCGTAGGACCAAAAATTGCATGTGATTCAAATTCATTTAGGACTGGGAAACAAAAAACTAGCTTGCCTTACAAGAAACACACTCTGCTTTTGAGAAAAGAGCACTCTTCTTCTCTACTTCGAGTCCTATGGGGTCCGAACAGTGAGCTTGCTCAGAACAAAAGAACTGTGCTTCATACGCACACGGGCCATATCTAGTTCAACTCTGCTTAGGAAACTGACGAGAACAGTAGCTCCTCTTCAGTCCAATACACTGTACTTGCTGGGAACAGACGCGAGTGCTATTTGCACCGTGTATGTCAACGGGAGCGCAATGGTGACTTTCCTTACCAGAAAACAACTCTTGCTCGTAGGACCAAAAACTGCATGTGATTCAACTCTATTTAGTACTGGGAAACAAACTCTGGCTCGCCTTACAAGAAACACACTCTGCTTTTGAGAAAAGAGCACTCTTCTACTCTACTGTGTTTCCTATAGGGCCAGTACAGTGAGCTTGCTCAGAACAAAAGAACTGTGCTTCCTACACAAATGGCCATATCCAGTTCAATTCTGCTTAGGAAACTCACAAGAACAGTAGCTTCTCTTCAGTCCAATACACTGTACTTGCTGGGAGCACATGCGAGTGCTATTTGCACTGTGTTTGGCAATGGGAGCGCAATAGTGACTTTCGTTACCAGAAAACAACTCTTGCGCGTAGGGCCAAAAACTGCATGTGATTCAACTCCATTTAGGACTGGGAAACAAACACCAGCTCGACTTACAAGAAACATACTCTGCTTTTGAGAAAAGAGCACTCTTCTACTCTACTGTGTTTCCTATAGAGCCAGAACAGTGAGCTTGCTCAGAACAAAAGAACTGTGCTTCCTGCACACACGGGCCATATCTAGTTCAACTCTGCTTAGGAAACTGACAAGAACAGTAGCTCCTCTTCAGTCCAATACACTGCACTTCCTGGGAACAGACGCGAGTGCTATTTGCACTGTGTACGGCAATGGGAGCGCAATAGTGACTCTTTTTACCAGAAAACAACTCTTGCTCGTAGGATCAGAAACTGCATGTGATTCAACTCCATTTAGGACTGGGAAACAAATGCTATCTCGCCTTACAAGAAACACACTCTGCTTTTGAGAAAAGAGCACTCTTGTACTCTACTGTGTTTCCTATAGGGCCAGAACAGTGAGCTTGCTCAGAACAAAAGAAATGTGCTTCATACACACACGGGCCATATCTAGTTCAATTCTGCCTAGGAAACTGACAAGAACAGTAGCTCCTATTCAGTCCAATACACTGTACTTGATTGGAACAGACGCAAGTGCTATTTGTACTGTGTATGGCATTGGGAGCGCAATAGTGACTCTTCTTACCAAAAAATAACTCTATTCGTAGGACCAAAAATTGAATGTGATTCAAATTCATTTAGGACTGGGAAACAAAAAACTAGCTTGCCTTACAAGAAACACACTCTGCTTTTGAGAAAAGAGCACTCTTCTTCTCTACTTCGAGTCCTGTGGGGTCCGAACAGTGAGCTTGCTCAGAAAAAAAGAACTGTGCTTCATAGGCACACGGGCCATATCTAGTTCAACTCTGCTTAGGAAACTGAACGAGAACAGTAGCTCCTCTTCAGTCCAATACACTGTACTTCCTGGGAACAGACGCGAGTGCTATTTGCACTGTGTACGGCAATGGGAGCGCAATAGTGACTCTTTTTACCAGAAAACAACTCTTGCTCGTAGGACCAGAAACTGCATGTGATTCAACTCCATTTAGGACTGGGAAACAAATGCTATCTCGCCTTACAAGAAACACACTCTGCTTTTGAGAAAAGAGCACTCTTGTACTCTACTGTGTTTCCTATAGGGCCAGAACAGTGAGCTTGCTCAGAACAAAAGAACTGTGCCTCCTACACACACGGGCCATATCTAGTTCAACTCTGCTTAGGAAACTGACGAGAACCGTAGCTCCTCTTCAGTGAAATACACTCTACTTGCTGGGAACAGACGCGAGTGCTATTTGCACTGTGTACAGTAATGGGAACACAATAGTGACTCTTCTTACCAGAAAACAACTCTTGCTCGTAGGACCAGAAACTGCATGTGATTCAACTCCTTTTAGGACTGGGAAACAAATGCTATCTCGCCTTACAAGAAACACACTCTGCTTTTGAGAAAAGAGCACTCTTGTACTCTACTGTGTTTCCTATAGGGGCAGAACAGTGAGCTTGTTCAGAACAAAAGAACTGTGCGTCCTACACACACGGGCCATATCTAGTTCAACTCTGCTTAGGAAACTGACAAGAACAGTAGCTCCTCTTCAGTCCAATACACTGTACTTGCTGGGAACAGATGCCAGTGCTATTTGCACTGTGTATGACAATGGGAGCGCAATAGTGACTCTTCTTACCAGAAAACAACTCTTGCTCATAGGACCAGAAACTGCATGTGATTCAACTCCATTTAGGACTGGGACACAAACGCTAGCTTGCCTTACAAGAAACACACTCTGCTTTTGAGAAAAGAGCACTCTTCTACTCTACTGTGTTTCCTATAGGGCCAGAACAGTGAGCTTGCTCAGAACAAAAGAAATGTGCTTCATACACACACGGGCCATATCTAGTTCAATTCTGCCTAGGAAACTGACAAGAACAGTAGCTCCTCTTCAGTCCAATACACTGTACTTGATTGGAACAGACGCAAGTGCTATTTGTACTGTGTATGGCATTGGGAGCGCAATAGTGACTTTCCTTACCAGAAAACAACTCTTGCTCGTAGGACCAAAAACTGCATGTGATTCAACTCCATTTAGGACTGGGAAAGAAACTCTGGCTCGCCTTACAAGAAACACACTCTGCTTTTGAGAAAAGAGCACTGTTCTACTCTACTGTGTTTCCTATAGGGCCAGTAGAGTGAGCTTGCTCAGAACAAAAGAACTGTGCTTCCTACACAAATGGCCATATCCAGTTCAATTCTGCTTAGGAAACTGACAAGAACAGTAGCTTCTCTTCAGTCCAATACAGTGTACTTGCTGGGAACACATGCGAGTGCTATTTGCACTCTGTTTGGTAATGGGAGCACAATAGTGACTTTCCTTACCAGAAAACAACTCTTGCGCGTAGGACCGAAAACTGCATGTGATTCAACTCCATTTAGGACTGGGAAACAAACACCAGCTCGCCATACAAGAAACATACTCTGCTTTTGAGAAAAGAGCACTCTTCTACTCTACTGTGTTTCCTATAGGGCCAGAACAGTGAGCTTGCTCAGAACAAAAGAACTGTGCCTCCTACACACACGGGCCATATCTAGTTCAACTCTGCTTAGGAAACTGACGAGAACCGTAGCTCCTCTTCAGTGCAATAACTGTACTTGCTGGGAACAGACACGAGTGCTATTTGCACTGTGTACAGAAATGGGAACACAATAGTGACTCTTCTTACCAGAAAACAAATCTGGCTCTTAGGACCAGAAACTGAATGTGATTCAACTCCACTTAGGACTGGGAAACAAACGCTAGCTTGCCTTACAAGAAACAAGCTCTGCTTTTGAGAAAAGGGCACACTTCAACTCTACTGTGTTTCCTATGGGGTCCGAACAGTGAGCTTGCTCAGAACAAAAGAACTGTGCTTCCTACACACACGGGCCATATCTAGTTCAATTCTGCTTAGGAAACTGACAAGAACAGTAGGTCCCCTTCAGTCCAATACACTGTACATGCCGGGAAAAGACGCCAGTGCTATTTGCACTGTGTATGACAATGGGAGCGCAATAGTGACTTTCCTTACCAGAAAACAACTCTTGCGCATAGGAACAATAACTGCATGTGATTCAACTCCATTGAGGCCTGGGAAACAAACACCAGCTTGCCTTACAATAAACATACTCTGCTTTTGAGAAAAGAGCACTCTTCTACTCTACTGTGTTTCCTATAGGGCCACAAGAGTGAGCTTGCTCAGAACAAAAGAACTGTGCTTCCTGCACACATGGGCCATATCTAGTTCAACTCTGCTTAGGAAACTGACAAGAACAGTAGCTCCTCTTCAGTCCAATACACTGTACTTGCTGGGAACAGACGCTAGTGCTATTTGCACTTTGTACGGCATTGGGAGCGCAATAGTGACTCTTTTTACCAGAAAACAACTCTTGCTCGTAGGACCAGAAAACAACTCTTGCTCGTAGGACCAGAAACTGCATGTGATTCAACTCCGTTTAGGACTGGGAAACAAACGCTAGCTCGCCTTACAAGAAACACACTCTGCTTTTGAGAAAAGAGCACTCTTCTACTCTACTGTGTTTCCTATAGGGCCAGAAAAGTGAGATTGCTCAGAACAAAAGAACTGTGCTTCATACAAATACTGCCATATCTAGTTCAATTCTGGTTAGGAAACTGAAAAGAACAGTAGCTCCTGTTCAGTGCAATACACTGTACATTCTGGGAACAGACGCCAGTGCTATTTGCCCTGTGTATGACAATGGGAGCGCAATAGTGACTCTTATTACCAGAAAACAACTCTTGCTCGTAGGACAAGAAACTGCATGTGATTCAACTCCATTTAGGACTGGGAAACAAACGCTAGCTCGCATAACAAGAAACACACACTGCTTTTGAGAAAAGAGCACTCTTCTACTCGACTGTGTATCCTATGGGGTCCGAACAGTGAGCTTGCTCAGAACAAAAGAACTGGGCTTCCTACACACACGGGCCATATCTAGTTCAACTCTGCTTAGGAAACTGACAAGAACAGTACTTCCGCTTCAGTCCAATACACTGTACTTGCTGGGAACAGATGCGAGTGCTATTTACACTGTGTATGGCAATGGGAGTGCAACAGTGACTTTATTACCATGAAACAACTCTTGCTCGTAGGACCAAAAACTGCATGTGATTCAACTCCATTTAGGACTGGGAAACAAACGCTAGCCTGCCTTAGAAGAAACACACTTTGCTTTTGAAAAAAGAGCACTCTTCTACTCTACTGTGTTTCCTATGGGGTCCGAACATTGAGCTTGCTCAGAACAAAAGAACTGTGCTTCCTAAACTCACGGGCCATATCTAGTTCAACTCTGCTTAGTAAACTGACAAGAACAGTAGCTCCTCTTCAGTCCAATACACTGTACTTGCTGGGAACAGATGCGAGTGCTATTTGCACTGTGTATGGCAATGGGAGCGCAATAGTGACTTTCCTTACCAGAAAACAACTCTTGCTCGTAGGACCAGAAACTGCATGTGATTCAGCTCCATTTAGGACTGGGAAAAAAAAAACGCTAGCTCGCCTTACAAGAAACACACTCTGCTTTTGAGAAAAGAGCACTCTTCTACTCTACTATGTTTCCTTTGGGGTCCGAACAGTGAGCTTGCTCAGAACAAAAGAACTGTGCTTCCTACACACACGGACCATATGTAGTTCAACTCTGCTTAGGAAACTGACAAGAGCAGTAGCTCCTATTCAGTCCAATACACTGTACTTGCTGGGAACAGACGCGAGTGCTATTTGCACTGTGTATGGCATTGGGAGCGCAATAGTGACTCTTCTTACCAGAAAACAACTCTTGCTCGTAGGACAAGAATCTGCATGTGATTCAACTCCATTTAGGACTGGGAAACAAACGCTAGCTCGCCTAACAAGAAACACACTCTGATTTTGAGAAAAGAGCACTCTTCTACTCTACTGTGTTTCCTATTGGGTCTGAACAGTGAGCTTGCTCAGAACAAAAGAACTGTGCTTCCTACACACACGGGCCATATCTAGTTCAACTCTGCTTAGGAAACTGACAAGAACCGTAGCTCCTCTTCAGTCCAATACACTGTACTAGCTGGGAACAGACGCGAGTGCTATTTGCCCTGTGTATGGCAATAGGAGCGCAATAGTGACTCTTCTTATCAGAAAACAACTCTTACTCATAGGACAAGAAACTGCATGGGATTCAACTCCATTTCTGACTGGGAATCAAACACCAGCTCGCCTTACAAGCAACACACTCTGCTTTTGAGAAAAGAGCAGTCTTCTACTCTACTGTGTTTCCTATGGGGTCCGAATAGTGAGCTTGCTCAGAACAAAAGAACTGTGCTTCCTACACACACGGGCCATATCTAGTTCATCTCTGCTTAGGAAACTGACAGGAACAGTAGCTCCGCTTCAGTCCAATACACTGTACTTCCTGGGAACAGACGTGAGTGCTATTTGCCCTGTGTATGGAAATGGGAGCGCAATAGTGACTTTCCTTACCAGAAAACAACTCTTGCTCGTAGGACCAGAAACTGCATGGGATTCAACTCCATTTCTGACTGGGAAACAAACACTAGCTCGCCTTACAAGAAACACACTCTGCTTTTGAGAAAAGAGCACTCTTCTACTCTACTGTGTTTCCTATGGGGTCCGAACAGTGAGCTTGCTCAGAACAAAAGAACTGTGCTTCCTACACACAGGGGCCATATCTAGTTCAACTCTGCTTCAGAAACTGACAAGAACAGTACCTCCGCTTCAGTCCAATACACTGTACTTGCTGGGAACAGATGCGAGTGCTATTTACACTGTATATGGCAATGGGAGCGCAACAGTGACTTTATTACCAGAAAACAACTCTTGCTTGTAGGACCAAAAACTGCATGTGATTCAACTCCATTTAGGACTGGGAAACAAACGCTAGCTCGCCGTACAAGAAACACACTCTGCTTTTGAAAAAAGAGCACTCTTCTACTCTACTGTGTTTCCTATGGGGTCCGAACATTGAGCTTACTCAGAACAAAAGAACTGTGCTTCCTACACACACGGGCCATATCTAGTTCATCTCTGCTTAGGAAACTGACAAAAACAGTAGCTCTGCTTCAGTCCAATACACTGTACTTCCTGGGAACAGACGTGAGTGCTATTTGCCCTGTGTATGGAAATGGGAGCGCAATAGTGACTTTCCTTACCAGAAAACAACTCTTCCTTGTAGGACCAGAAACTGCATGGGATTCAACTCCATTTATGACTGGGAAAAAAACACTAGCTCGCCTTACAAGAAACACACTCTGCTTTTGAGAAAAGAGCACTCTTCTACTCTACTGTGTTTCCTATGGGGTCCGAACAGTGAGCTTGCTCAGAACAAAAGAAATGTGCTTCCTACACACAGGGGCCATATCTAGTTCAACTCTGCTTAGGAAACTGACAAGAACAGTAGCTCCACTTCAGTCCAATACACTGTACTTGCTGGGAACAGACGCCAGTGGTATTTGCCCTGTGTATGACAATGGGAGCGCAATAGTGACTCTTCTTACCAGAAAACAACTCTTGCTCGTAGGACCAGAAACTGCATGGGATTCAACTCCATTTCTGACTCAAAAACAAACACTAGCTTGCCTTACAAGAAACACACTCTGCTTTTGAGAAAAGAGCACTCTTCTGCTCTACTGTGTTTCCTATGGGGTCCTAAAAGTGAGCTTGCTCAGAACAATAGAACTGTGCTTCCTACACACACGGGCCATATCTAGTTCAACTCTGCTTAGGAAACTGACAAGAACGGTACCTCCTCTTCAGTCCAATACACTGTACTAGGTGGTAACAGACGCGAGTCCTATTTGTACTGTGTATGGCAATAGGAGCGCAATAGTGACTCTTCTTATCAGAAAACACCTCTTGCTCGTAGGACCAGAAACTGCATGGGATTCAACTCCATTTCTGACTGGGGAACAAACACTAGCTCGCCTTACAAGAAACACACTCTGCTTTTGTGAAAAGAGCACTCTTCTATTCTTCTGTGTTTCTATATGGTCCGAACAGTGAGCTTGCTCAGAACAAAAGAACTGTGCTTCCTACACACATGGGCCATATCAAGTTCAACTCTACTTAGGAAACTGACAAGAACAGTAGCTCCTCTTCAGTCCAATACACTGTACTTGCTGTGAACAGACACGAGTGCTATTTGCACTGTGTATGGCAAAGAGAGCACAATAGTGACTTTCCTTACCAGAAAACAACTCTTGCTCGTAGGAATAAAAACTGCATGTGATTCAACTCCATTTAGGACTAGGAAACAAACGCTAGCTAGCCTTACAAGAAACACACTCTGCTTTTGAGAAAAGAGCACTCTTCTACTCTACTGTGTTTTCTATAGGGCCAGAACAGTGAGCTTGCTCAAAACAAAAGAAATGTGCTTCATACACACACGGGCCATATCTAGTTCAACTCTGCTTAGGAACCTGAAAAGAACAATAGATCCTCTTCAGTCCAATACACTGTACATGCTGGGACAAATGCCAGTGCTATTTGCCCTGTGTATGACAATGGGAGGGCAATAGTGACTCTTCTTACCAGAAAACAACTCTTGCTTGTAGGACCAGAAACTGCATGTGATTCAACTCCATTTAGGACTGGGAAGCAAACGCTATCTCGCCTTACAAGAAACACACTCTGCTTTTGAGAAAAGAGCAATGTGTTTCCTATGGCGTTCGCACAGTGAGCTTGCTCAGAACAAAAGAACTGTGCTTCCTATACACACGGGACATATCTAATTCAACTCTGCTTAGGAAACTGACAAGAACAGTAGCTCCTCTTCAGTCCAATACACTGTACTTTCTGGGAACAGAAGTGAGTGCTATTTGCGCTGTGTATGGCAAAGGGAGCGCAATAGTGACTTTCCTTACCAGAAAACAACTCTTGCTCGTATGACCAAAAACTGCATGTGATTCAACTCCATTTAGGACTGGGAAACAAACGCTAGCTCACCTTGCAAGAAACACACTCTGCTTTTGAGAAAAGAGCACTGTTCTACTCTACTGTGTTTCCTATAGGGCCAGAACAGTGAGATTGCTCAGAACAAAAGAACTGTGCTTCCTACACATATGGCCATATCTAGTACAATTCTGCTTAGGAAACTGAAAAGAACAGTAGATCCTCTTCAGTCCAATACACTGTACATGCTGGGAACAGACGCCAGTGCTATTTGCCCTGTGTATGACAATGGGAGGGTAATAGTGACTCTTCTTACCAGAAAACAACTCTTGCTTTTAGACCCAGAAACTGCTCGTGATTCAACTCCATTTAGGACTGGGAAACAAATGCTAGCTCGCCTTACAAGAAATACACTCTGCTTTTGAGAAAAGAGCACTCTTCTACTCTACTGTGTTTCCTATAGGGCCAGAACAGTGAGCTTTCTCAGAACAAAGAACTGAGCTTCCTACACACACGGGCCATATATAGTTCAACTCTGCTTAGGAAACTGACGAGAACAGTAGCTCCTCTTTAGTCCAATACACTGTACTTGCTGGGAACAGATGCCAGTGCTATTTGCACTGTGTATGACAATGGGAGCTCAATAGTGACTCTTCTTACTACAAAACAACTCTTGCTCCTAGGTCCAGAAACTGCATGGGATTCAACTCCATTTAGGACTGGGAAACAAACGCTAGCTTGCCTTACAAGAAACACACTCTGCTTTTGAGAAAAGAGCACTCTTCTACTCTACTGTGTTTCCTATAGGGCCAGAACAGTGAGCTTGCTCAGAACAAAAGAAATGTGCTTCACACACACGGGCCATATCTAGTTCAATTCTGCTTAGGAAACTGGCAAGAACAGCAGGTCCTCTTCAGTCCAATACACTGTACTTGATTGGAACAGACGCAAGTGCTATTTGTAATGTGTATGGCATTGGAAGCGCAATAGTGACTCTACTTACCAAAAAATAACTCTACTCGTAGGACCAGAAACTGCATGTGATTCAAATTCATTTAGGACTGGGAAACAAAAGCTAGCTCACCTTACAAGAAACATACTCTGCTTTTGAGAAAAGAGCACTCTTCTTCTCTACTATGTGTCCTATGGGGTCCGAACAGTGAGCTTGCTCAGAACAAAAGAACTGTGCTTCCTACGCACACGGGCCATATCTAGTTCAACTCTGCTTAGGAAACTGACAAGAACAGTAGCTCCTCTTCAGTCCAATACACTGTATTTGCTGGGAACAGATGCAAGTGCTATTTGCACTGTGTTTGGCAATGGGAGCGCAATAGTGACTTTCCTTAGCAGAAAACAACTCTTGCGCGTAGGACCAAAAACTGCATGTGATTCAACTCCATTTAGGACTGGGAAACAAACACTAGCTCGCCTTACAAGAAACACACTCTGCTTTTGAGAAAAGAGCACTCTTCTACTCTACTGTGTTTCCTAGGGGGTCTGAACAGTGAGCTTGCTCAGAACAAAAGAACTGTGCTTCCTACAAATACTGCCATATCTAGTTCAATTCTGCTTAGGAAACAGAAAAGAACAGTAGCTCCTGTTCAGTCCAATACACTGTACATGCTGGGAACAGACGCCAGTGCTATTTGCCCTGTGTATGACAATGGGAGCGTAATAGTGACTCTTCTTACCAGAAAACAACTCTTGTTCGTAGGAACAAAAACTGCATGTGATTCAACTCCATTTAGGACTGGGAAACAAATGCTAGCTCGCCTAACAAGAAACACACTCTGCTTTTGAGAAAAGAGCACTCTTCTAATCTACTGTGTTTCCTAGGGGGTCTGAACAGTGAGCTTGCTCAGAACAAAAGAACTGTGCTTCCTACACACAGGGGCCATATCTAGTTCAACTCTGCTTAGGAAACTGACAAGAACAGTAGCTCCACTTCAGTCCAATACACTGTACTTGCTGGGAACAGATGCGAGTGGTATTTACACTGTGTATGACAATGGGAGCGCAACAGTGACTTTATTACCAGAAAACAACTCTTGCTCGTAGGAACAAAAACTGTATGTGATTCAACTCCATTTAGGACTGGGAAACAAATGCTAGCTCGCCTAACAAGAAACACACTCTGCTTTTGAGAAAAGAGCACTCTTCTACTCTACTGTGTTTCCTATGGGGTCCGAACATTGAGCATGCTCAGAACAAAAGAACTGTGCTTCCTACACACACGGGCCATATAGTTCAACTCTGCTTAGGAAACTGACAAGAACGGTAGCTCCTCTGCAGTCCAATACACTGTACTAGCTGGGAACAGACGCGAGTGCTATTTGCACTGTGTATGGCAATAGGAGCACAATAGTGACTCTTCTTATCAGAAAACAACTCTTACTCATAGGACAAGAAACTGCATGGGATTCAACTGCATTTCTGACTGGGAAACAAACACTAGCTCGCCTTACAAGAAAGACTCTCTGATTTTGAGAAAAGAGCACTCTTCTACTCTACTGTGTTTCCTATGGGGTCCAAATAGTGAGCTTGCTCAGAACAAAAGAACTGTGCTTCCTATACACGTGGGCCATATCTAGTTCAACTCTGCTTAGGAAACTGACAAGAACAGTAGCTCCGCTTCAGTCCAATACACTGTACTTGCTGGGAGCAGACGCGAGTGCTATTTGCACTGAGTATGGAAATGGGAGCACAATAGTGACTTTCCTTACCAGAAAAAAACTCTTGCTCGTAGGACCAAAAACTGCATGTGATTCAACTCCACTTAGGACTGGGAAACAAATGCTAGCTCGACTTACAAGAAACAAACTCTGCTTTTGAGAAAAGAGCACTCTTCTACTCAATTGTGTTTCCTATAGTGCCAGAACAGTGAGCTTGCTCAGAACAAAAGAACTGTGCTTCATACAAATACTGCCATATCTAGTTCAATTCTGCTTAGGAAACTGAAAAGAACAGTAGCTCCTGTTCAGTCCGATACACTGTACATGCTGGGAACAGACGCCAGTGCTATTTGCCCTGTGTATGACAATGGGAGAGCAATAGTGACTCTTCTTACCAGAAAACAACTCTTGCTCGTAGGACAAGAAACTGCATGTGATTCAACTCCATTTAGGACTGGGAAACAAACGCCAGCTCGCCTAACAAGAAACACACTCTGCTTTTGAGAAAAGAGCACTCTTCTACTCGACTGTGTATCCTATGGGGTCTGAACATTGTGCTTGCTCAGAACAAAAGAACTGTGCTTCCTACACACACGGGCCATATCTAGTTCAACTCTGTTTAGTAAACTGACAAGAACAGTAGCTTCTCTTCAGTCCAATACACTGTACTTGCTGGGAACAGATGCGAGGGCTATTTGCACTGTGTATGGCAATGGGAGCGCAATAGTGACTTTCCTTACCAGAAAACAACTCTTGCTCGTAGGACCACAAACTGCATGTGATTCAGCTCCATTTAGGACGGGAAAAAAAATGCTAGCTCGCCTTACAAGAAACACACTCTGCTTTTGAGAAAAGAGCACTCTTCTACACTACTGTATTTCCTATGGGGTCCGAACAGTGAGCTTGCTCAGAACAAAAGAACTGTGCTTCCTACACACACAGACCATATGTAGATCAACTCTGCTTAGGAAATTGACAAGAACAGTAACTCCTATTCAGTCCAATACACTGTACTTGCTGGGAACAGAGGCGAGTGCTATTTGCACTGTGTATGGCAGTAGGAGCACAATAGTGACCCTTCTTATCAGAAAAAAACTCTTGCTCATAGGACCAGAAACTGCATGGGATTCAACTCCATTTCTGAGTGGAAAACAAACACTAGCTCTCCTTACAAGAAAGACACTCTGATTTTGAGAAAAGAGCACTCTTCTACTCTACTGTGTTTCCTATGGGCCCAGAACAGTGAGCTTGCTCAGAACAAAAGAACTGTGCTTCCTACACACATGGACCATATCTAGTTCAATTCTGCTTAGGAAACTGAAAAGAACAGTAGCTCCTGTTCAGTCCAATACACTGTACATGCTGGGAACAGACGCCAGTGCTATTTGCCCTGTGTATGACAATGGGAGCGCAATAGTGACTCTTATTACCAGAAAACAACTCTTGCTCGTAGGACAAGAAACTGCATGTGATTCAACTCCATTTAGGACTGGGAAACAAACGCTAGCTCACCTAACAAGAAACACACTCTGCTTTTGAGAAAAGAGCACTCTTCTACTCGACTGTGTATCCTATGGGGTCCGAACAGTGAGCTTGCTCAGAACAAAAGAACTGTGCTTCCTACACACAGTGGCCATTATTAGTTCAACTCTGCTTAGGAAACTGACAAGAACAGTAGCTCCGCTTCAGTCCAATACACTGTACTTGCTGGGAACAGATGCGAGTGCTATTTACACTGTGTGTGGCAATGGGAGCGCAACAGTTACTTTATTACCAGAAAACAAGTCTTGCTCGTAGGAACAAAAACTGCATGTGATTCAACTCCATTTAAGACTGGGAAACAAACGCAAGCTCGCCTTACAAGAAACACACTCTGCTTTTGAGAAAAGAGCACTCTTCTACTCTACTGTGTTTCCTATGGGGTCCGAACAGTGAGCTTGCTCAGAACAAAAGAACTGTGCTCCCTACACACAGGGGCCATATCTAGTTCAACTCTGCTTAGGAAACTGACAAGAACAGTAGCTCCACTTCAGTCCAATACACTGTACTTCCTGGGAACAGATGCGATTGCTATTTGCACTGTGTATGGAAACGGGAGCGCAATAGTGACTTTCCTTACCAGAAAACAACTCTTGCTCATAGGACCAAAAACTGCATGTGGTTCAACTCCATTTAGGACTGGGAAACAAACGCTAGCTCACCTTGCAAGAAACATACTCTGCTTTTGAGAAAAGAGCACTGTTCTACTCTACTGTGTTTCCTATAGGGCCAGAACAGTGAGATTGCTCAGAACAAAAGAACTGTGCTTCCTACACATATGGCCATATCTAGTACAATTCTGCTTAGGAAACTGAAAAGAACAGTAGATCCTCTTCAGTCCAATACACTGTACATGCTGGGAACAGACGCCAGTGCTATTTGCCCTGTGTATGACAATGGGAGGGTAATAGTGACTCTTCTTACCAGAAAACAACTCTTGCTTTTAGACCCAGAAACTGCTCGTGATTCAACTCCATTTAGGACTGGGAAACAAATGCTAGCTCGCCTTACAAGAAATACACTCTGCTTTTGAGAAAAGAGCACTCTTCTACTCTACTGTGTTTCCTATAGGGCCAGAACAGTGAGCTTTCTCAGAACAAAGAACTGAGCTTCCTACACACACGGGCCATATATAGTTCAACTCTGCTTAGGAAACTGACGAGAACAGTAGCTCCTCTTTAGTCCAATACACTGTACTTGCTGGGAACAGATGCCAGTGCTATTTGCACTGTGTATGACAATGGGAGCGCAATAGTGACTCTTCTTACTACAAAACAACTCTTGCTCCTAGGTCCAGAAACTGCATGGGATTCAACTCCATTTAGGACTGGGAAACAAACGCTAGCTTGCCTTACAAGAAACACACTCTGCTTTTGAGAAAAGAGCACTCTTCTACTCTACTGTGTTTCCTATAGGGCCAGAACAGTGAGCTTGCTCAGAACAAAAGAAATGTGCTTCACACACACGGGCCATATCTAGTTCAACTCTGCTTAGGAAACTGACAAGAACAGTAGCTCCTCTTCAGTCCAATACACTGTATTTGCTGGGAACAGATGCAAGTGCTATTTGCACTGTGTTTGGCAATGGGAGCGCAATAGTGACTTTCCTTAGCAGAAAACAACTCTTGCGCGTAGGACCAAAAACTGCATGTGATTCAACTCCATTTAGGACTGGGAAACAAACACTAGCTCGCCTTACAAGAAACACACTCTGCTTTTGAGAAAAGAGCACTCTTCTACTCTACTGTGTTTCCTAGGGGGTCTGAACAGTGAGCTTGCTCAGAACAAAAGAACTGTGCTTCCTACAAATACTGCCATATCTAGTTCAATTCTGCTTAGGAAACAGAAAAGAACAGTAGCTCCTGTTCAGTCCAATACACTGTACATGCTGGGAACAGACGCCAGTGCTATTTGCCCTGAGTATGACAATGGGAGCGTAATAGTGACTCTTCTTACCAGAAAACAACTCTTGTTCGTAGGAACAAAAACTGCATGTGATTCAACTCCATTTAGGACTGGGAAACAAATGCTAGCTCGCCTAACAAGAAACACACTCTGCTTTTGAGAAAAGAGCACTCTTCTAATCTACTGTGTTTCCTAGGGGGTCTGAACAGTGAGCTTGCTCAGAACAAAAGAACTGTGCTTCCTACACACAGGGGCCATATCTAGTTCAACTCTGCTTAGGAAACTGACAAGAACAGTAGCTCCACTTCAGTCCAATACACTGTACTTGCTGGGAACAGATGCGAGTGGTATTTACACTGTGTATGACAATGGGAGCGCAACAGTGACTTTATTACCAGAAAACAACTCTTGCTCGTAGGAACAAAAACTGTATGTGATTCAACTCCATTTAGGACTGGGAAACAAATGCTAGCTCGCCTAACAAGAAACACACTCTGCTTTTGAGAAAAGAGCACTCTTCTACTCTACTGTGTTTCCTATGGGGTCCGAACATTGAGCATGCTCAGAACAAAAGAACTGTGCTTCCTACACACACGGGCCATATAGTTCAACTCTGCTTAGGAAACTGACAAGAACGGTAGCTCCTCTGCAGTCCAATACACTGTACTAGCTGGGAACAGACGCGATTGCTATTTGCACTGTGTATGGCAATAGGAGCACAATAGTGACTCTTCTTATCAGAAAACAACTCTTACTCATAGGACAAGAAACTGCATGGGATTCAACTGCATTTCTGACTGGGAAACAAACACTAGCTCGCCTTACAAGAAAGACTCTCTGATTTTGAGAAAAGAGCACTCTTCTACTCTACTGTGTTTCCTATGGGGTCCAAATAGTGAGCTTGCTCAGAACAAAAGAACTGTGCTTCCTATACACGTGGGCCATATCTAGTTCAACTCTGCTTAGGAAACTGACAAGAACAGTAGCTCCGCTTCAGTCCAATACACTGTACTTGCTGGGAGCAGACGCGAGTGCTATTTGCACTGAGTATGGAAATGGGAGCACAATAGTGACTTTCCTTACCAGAAAAAAACTCTTGCTCGTAGGACCAAAAACTGCATGTGATTCAACTCCACTTAGGACTGGGAAACAAATGCTAGCTCGACTTACAAGAAACAAACTCTGCTTTTGAGAAAAGAGCACTCTTCTACTCAATTGTGTTTCCTATAGTGCCAGAACAGTGAGCTTGCTCAGAACAAAAGAACTGTGCTTCATACAAATACTGCCATATCTAGTTCAATTCTGCTTAGGAAACTGAAAAGAACAGTAGCTCCTGTTCAGTCCGATACACTGTACATGCTGGGAACAGACGCCAGTGCTATTTGCCCTGTGTATGACAATGGGAGAGCAATAGTGACTCTTCTTACCAGAAAACAACTCTTGCTCGTAGGACAAGAAACTGCATGTGATTCAACTCCATTTAGGACTGGGAAACAAACGCCAGCTCGCCTAACAAGAAACACACTCTGCTTTTGAGAAAAGAGCACTCTTCTACTCGACTGTGTATCCTATGGGGTCCGAACATTGTGCTTGCTCAGAACAAAAGAACTGTGCTTCCTACACACACGGGCCATATCTAGTTCAACTCTGTTTAGTAAACTGACAAGAACAGTAGCTTCTCTTCAGTCCAATACACTGTACTTGCTGGGAACAGATGCGAGGGCTATTTGCACTGTGTATGGCAATGGGAGCGCAATAGTGACTTTCCTTACCAGAAAACAACTCTTGCTCGTAGGACCACAAACTGCATGTGATTCAGCTCCATTTAGGACGGGAAAAAAAATGCTAGCTCGCCTTACAAGAAACACACTCTGCTTTTGAGAAAAGAGCACTCTTCTACACTACTGTATTTCCTATGGGGTCCGAACAGTGAGCTTGCTCAGAACAAAAGAACTGTGCTTCCTACACACACAGACCATATGTAGATCAACTCTGCTTAGGAAATTGACAAGAACAGTAACTCCTATTCAGTCCAATACACTGTACTTGCTGGGAACAGAGGCGAGTGCTATTTGCACTGTGTATGGCAGTAGGAGCACAATAGTGACCCTTCTTATCAGAAAAAAACTCTTGCTCATAGGACCAGAAACTGCATGGGATTCAACTCCATTTCTGAGTGGAAAACAAACACTAGCTCTCCTTACAAGAAAGACACTCTGATTTTGAGAAAAGAGCACTCTTCTACTCTACTGTGTTTCCTATGGGCCCAGAACAGTGAGCTTGCTCAGAACAAAAGAACTGTGCTTCCTACACACATGGACCATATCTAGTTCAATTCTGCTTAGGAAACTGAAAAGAACAGTAGCTCCTGTTCAGTCCAATACACTGTACATGCTGGGAACAGACGCCAGTGCTATTTGCCCTGTGTATGACAATGGGAGCGCAATAGTGACTCTTATTACCAGAAAACAACTCTTGCTCGTAGGACAAGAAACTGCATGTGATTCAACTCCATTTAGGACTGGGAAACAAACGCTAGCTCGCGTAACAAGAAACACACTCTGCTTTTGATAAAAGAGCACTATTCTACTCGACTGTGTATCCTATGGGGTCCGAACAGTGAGCTTGCTCAGAACAAAAGAACTGGGCTTCCTACACACACGGGCCATATCTAGTTCAACTCTGCTTAGGAAACTGACAAGAACAGTACCTCCGCTTCAGTCCAATACACTGTACTTGCTGGGAACAGATGCGAGTGCTATTTACACTGTGTATGGCAATGGGAGTGCAACAGTGACTTTATTACCATGAAACAACTCTTGCTCGTAGGACCAAAAACTGCATGTGATTCAGCTCCATTTAGGACTGGGAAAAAAAAAAACGCTAGCTCGCCTTACAAGAAACACACTCTGCTTTTGAGAAAAGAGCACTCTTCTACTCTACTATGTTTCCTTTGGGGTCCGAACAGTGAGGTTGCTCAGAACAAAAGAACTGTGCTTCCTACACACACGGACCATATGTAGTTCAACTCTGCTTAGGAAACTGACAAGAGCAGTAGCTCCTATTCAGTCCAATACACTGTACTTGCTGGGAACAGACGCGAGTGCTATTTGCACTGTGTTATTAAATGGGAGCGCAATAGTGACTTTCCTTACCAGAAAACACCTCTTGCTCGTAGGACCAGAAACTGCATGGGATTCAACTCCATTTCTGACTGGGAAACAAACACTAGCTCGCCTTACAAGAAACACACTCTGATTTTGAGAAAAGAACACTCTTCTACTCTACTGTGTTTCCTATAAGGCCTGAACAGTGAGCTTGCTCAGAACAAAAGAACTGTGCTTCATACAAATACTGCCATATCTAGTTCAATTCTCCTTAGGAAACTGACAAGAACAGTAGCTCCTGTTCAGTCCAATACACTGTACATGCTGGGAACAGACGCTAGAGCTACTTGCCCTGTGTATGACAATGGGAGCGCAATAGTGACTCTTCTTACCAGAAAACAACTCTTGCTCGTAGGACAAGAATCTGCATGTGATTCAACTCCATTTAGGACTGGGAAACAAACGCTAGCTCGCCTAACAAGAAACACACTCTGATTTTGAGAAAAGAGCACTCTTCTACTCTACTGTGTTTCCTATTGGGTCTGAACAGTGAGCTTGCTCAGAACAAAAGAACTGTGCTTCCTACACACACGGGCCATATCTAGTTCAACTCTGCTTAGGAAACTGACAAGAACCGTAGCTCCTCTTCAGTCCAATACACTGTAATAGCTGGGAACAGACGCGAGTGCTATTTGCCCTGTGTATGGCAATAGGAGCACAATAGTGACTCTTCTTATCAGAAAACAACTCTTACTCATAGGACAAGAAACTGCATGGGATTCAACTCCATTTCTGACTGGGAATCAAACACCAGCTCGCCTTACAAGAAACACACTCTGCTTTTGAGAAAAGAGCACTCTTCTACTCTACTGTGTTTCCTATGGGGTCCGAACAGTGAGCTTGCTCAGAACAAAAGAACTGTGCTTCCTACACACAGGGGCCATATCTAGTTCAACTCTGCTTCAGAAACTGACAAGAACAGTACCTCCGCTTCAGTCCAATACACTGTACTTGCTGGGAACAGATGCGAGTGCTATTTACACTGTATATGGCAATGGGAGCGCAACAGTGACTTTATTACCAGAAAACAACTCTTGCTTGTAGGACCAAAAACTGCATGTGATTCAACTCCATTTAGGACTGGGAAACAAACGCTAGCTCGCCGTACAAGAAACACACTCTGCTTTTGAAAAAAGAGCACTCTTCTACTCTACTGTGTTTCCTATGGGGTCCGAACATTGAGCTTACTCAGAACAAAAGAACTGTGCTTCCTACACACACGGGCCATATCTAGTTCATCTCTGCTTAGGAAACTGACAAAAACAGTAGCTCTGCTTCAGTCCAATACACTGTACTTCCTGGGAACAGACGTGAGTGCTATTTGCCCTGTGTATGGAAATGGGAGCGCAATAGTGACTTTCCTTACCAGAAAACAACTCTTCCTCGTAGGACCAGAAACTGCATGGGATTCAACTCCATTTCTGACTGGGAAAAAAACACTAGCTCGCCTTACAAGAAACACACTCTGCTTTTGAGAAAAGAGCACTCTTCTACTCTACTGTGTTTCCTATGGGGTCCGAACAGTGAGCTTGCTCAGAACAAAAGAAATGTGCTTCCTACACACAGGGGCCATATCTAGTTCAACTCTGCTTAGGAAACTGACAAGAACAGTAGCTCCACTTCAGTCCAATACACTGTACTTGCTGGGAACAGACGCCAGTGGTATTTGCCCTGTGTATGACAATGGGAGCGCAATAGTGACTCTTCTTACCAGAAAACAACTCTTGCTCGTAGGACCAGAAACTGCATGGGATTCAGCTCCATTTCTGACTCAAAAACAAACACTAGCTTGCCTTACAAGAAACACACTCTGCTTTTGAGAAAAGAGCACTCTTCTGCTCTACTGTGTTTCCTATGGGGTCCTAACAGTGAGCTTGCTCAGAACAATAGAACTGTGCTTCCTACACACACGGGCCATATCTAGTTCAACTCTGCTTAGGAAACTGACAAGAACGGTACCTCCTCTTCAGTCCAATACACTGTACTAGGTGGTAACAGACGCGAGTCCTATTTGTACTGTGTATGGCAATAGGAGCGCAATAGTGACTCTTCTTATCAGAAAACACCTCTTGCTCGTAGGACCAGAAACTGCATGGGATTCAACTCCATTTCTGACTGGGGAACAAACACTAGCTCGCCTTACAAGAAACACACTCTGCTTTTGTGAAAAGAGCACTCTTCTATTCTTCTGTGTTTCTATATGGTCCGAACAGTGAGCTTGCTCAGAACAAAAGAACTGTGCTTCCTACACACATGGGCCATATCAAGTTCAACTCTACTTAGGAAACTGACAAGAACAGTAGCTCCTCTTCAGTCCAATACACTGTACTTGCTGTGAACAGACACGAGTGCTATTTGCACTGTGTATGGCAAAGAGAGCACAATAGTGACTTTCCTTACCAGAAAACAACTCTTGCTCGTAGGAATAAAAACTGCATGTGATTCAACTCCATTTAGGACTGGGAAACAAACGCTAGCTAGCCTTACAAGAAACACACTCTGCTTTTGAGAAAAGAGCACTCTTCTACTCTACTGTGTTTTCTATAGGGCCAGAACAGTGAGCTTGCTCAGAACAAAAGAAATGTGCTTCATACACACACGGGCCATATCTAGTTCAACTCTGCTTAGGAACCTGAAAAGAACAATAGATCCTCTTCAGTCCAATACACTGTACATGCTGGGACAAATGCCAGTGCTATTTGCCCTGTGTATGACAATGGGATGGCAATAGTGACTCTTCTTACCAGAAAACAACTCTTGCTTGTAGGACCAGAAACTGCATGTGATTCAACTCCATTTAGGACTGGGAAGCAAACGCTATCTCGCCTTACAAGAAACACACTCTGCTTTTGAGAAAAGAGCAATGTGTTTCCTATGGCGTTCGCACAGTGAGCTTGCTCAGAACAAAAGAACTGTGCTTCCTATACACACGGGACATATCTAATTCAACTCTGCTTAGGAAACTGACAAGAACAGTAGCTCCTCTTCAGTCCAATACACTGTACTTTCTGGGAACAGAAGTGAGTGCTATTTGCGCTGTGTATGGCAAAGGGAGCGCAATAGTGACTTTCCTTACCAGAAAACAACTCTTGCTCGTATGACCAAAAACTGCATGTGATTCAACTCCATTTAGGACTGGGAAACAAACGCTAGCTCACCTTGCAAGAAACACACTCTGCTTTTGAGAAAAGAGCACTGTTCTACTCTACTGTGTTTCCTATAGGGCCAGAACAGTGAGATTGCTCAGAACAAAAGAACTGTGCTTCCTACACATATGGCCATATCTAGTACAATTCTGCTTAGGAAACTGAAAAGAACAGTAGATCCTCTTCAGTCCAATACACTGTACATGCTGGGAACAGATGCCAGTGCTATTTGCCCTGTGTATGACAATGGGAGGGTAATAGTGACTCTTCTTACCAGAAAACAACTCTTGCTTTTAGACCCAGAAACTGCTCGTGATTCAACTCCATTTAGGACTGGGAAACAAATGCTAGCTCGCCTTACAAGAAATACACTCTGCTTTTGAGAAAAGAGCACTCTTCTACTCTACTGTGTTTCCTATAGGGCCAGAACAGTGAGCTTTCTCAGAACAAAGAACTGAGCTTCCTACACACACGGGCCATATATAGTTCAACTCTGCTTAGGAAACTGACGAGAACAGTAGCTCCTCTTTAGTCCAATACACTGTACTTGCTGGGAACAGATGCCAGTGCTATTTGCACTGTGTATGACAATGGGAGCGCAATAGTGACTCTTCTTACTACAAAACAACTCTTGCTCCTAGGTCCAGAAACTGCATGGGATTCAACTCCATTTAGGACTGGGAAACAAACGCTAGCTTGCCTTACAAGAAACACACTCTGCTTTTGAGAAAAGAGCACTCTTCTACTCTACTGTGTTTCCTATAGGGCCAGAACAGTGAGCTTGCTCAGAACAAAAGAAATGTGCTTCACACACACGGGCCATATCTAGTTCAATTCTGCTTAGGAAACTGGCAAGAACAGCAGGTCCTCTTCAGGCCAATACACTGTACTTGATTGGAACAGATGCAAGTGCTATTTGTACTGTGTATGGCATTGGAAGCGCAATAGTGACTCTACTTACCAAAAAATAACTCTACTCGTAGGACCAGAAACTGCATGTGATTCAAATTCATTTAGGACTGGGAAACAAAAGCTAGCTCACCTTACAAGAAACATACTCTGCTTTTGAGAAAAGAGCACTCTTCTTCTCTACTATGTGTCCTATGGGGTCCGAACAGTGAGCTTGCTCAGAACAAAAGAACTGTGCTTCCTACGCACACGGGCCATATCTAGTTCAACTCTGCTTAGGAAACTGACAAGAACAGTAGCTCCTCTTCAGTCCAATACACTGTATTTGCTGGGAACAGATGAAAGTGCTATTTGCACTGTGTTTGGCAATGGGAGCGCAATAGTGACTTTCCTTAGCAGAAAAAAACTCTTGCGCGTAGGACCAAAAACTGCATGTGATTCAACTCCATTTAGGACTGGGAAACAAACACTAGCTCGCATTACAAGAAACACACTCTGCTTTTGAGAAAAGAGCACTCTTCTACTCTACTGTGTTTCCTAGGGGGTCTGAACAGTGAGCTTGCTCAGAACAAAAGAACTGTGCTTCCTACAAATACTGACATATCTAGTTCAATTCTGCTTAGGAAACTGAAAAGAACAGTAGCTCCTGTTCAGTCCAATACACTGTACATGCTGGGAACAGACGCCAGTGCTATTTGCCCTGTGTATGACAATGGGAGCGTAATAGTGACTCTTCTTACCAGAAAACAACTCTTGTTCGTAGGAACAAAAACTGCATGTGATTCAACTCCATTTAGGACTGGGAAACAAATGCTAGCTCGCCTAACAAGAAACACACTCTGCTTTTGAGAAAAGAGCACTCTTCTAATCTACTGTGTTTCCTAGGGGGTCTGAACAGTGAGCTTGCTCAGAACAAAAGAACTGTGCTTCCTACACACAGGGGCCATATCTAGTTCAACTCTGCTTAGGAAACTGACAAGAACAGTAGCTCCACTTCAGTCCAATACACTGTACTTGCTGGGAACAGATGCGAGTGGTATTTACACTGTGTATGGCAATGGGAGCGCAACAGTGACTTTATTACCAGAAAACAACTCTTGCTCGTAGGAACAAAAACTGTATGTGATTCAACTCCATTTAGGACTGGGAAACAAATGCTAGCTCGCCTAACAAGAAACACACTCTGCTTTTGAGAAAAGAGCACTCTTCTACTCTACTGTGTTTCCTATGGGGTCCGAACATTGAGCATGCTCAGAACAAAAGAACTGTGCTTCCTACACACACGGGCCATATAGTTCAACTCTGCTTAGGAAACTGACAAGAACGGTAGCTCCTCTGCAGTCCAATACACTGTACTAGCTGGGAACAGACGCGAGTGCTATTTGCACTGTGTATGGCAATAGGAGCACAATAGTGACTCTTCTTATCAGAAAACAACTCTTACTCATAGGACAAGAAACTGCATGGGATTCAACTGCATTTCTGACTGGGAAACAAACACTAGCTCGCCTTACAAGAAAGACTCTCTGATTTTGAGAAAAGAGCACTCTTCTACTCTACTGTGTTTCCTATGGGTTCCAAATAGTGAGCTTGCTCAGAACAAAAGAACTGTGCTTCCTATACACGTGGGCCATATCTAGTTCAACTCTGCTTAGGAAACTGACAAGAACAGTAGCTCCGCTTCAGTCCAATACACTGTACTTGCTGGGAGCAGACGCGAGTGCTATTTGCACTGAGTATGGAAATGGGAGCACAATAGTGACTTTCCTTACCAGAAAAAAACTCTTGCTCGTAGGACCAAAAACTGCATGTGATTCAACTCCACTTAGGACTGGGAAACAAATGCTAGCTCGACTTACAAGAAACAAACTCTGCTTTTGAGAAAAGAGCACTCTTCTACTCAATTGTGTTTCCTATAGTGCCAGAACAGTGAGCTTGCTCAGAACAAAAGAACTGTGCTTCATACAAATACTGCCATATCTAGTTCAATTCTGCTTAGGAAACTGAAAAGAACAGTAGCTCCTGTTCAGTCCGATACACTGTACATGCTGGGAACAGACGCCAGTGCTATTTGCCCTGTGTATGACAATGGGAGCGCAATAGTGACTCTTCTTACCAGAAAACAACTCTTGCTCGTAGGACAAGAAACTGCATGTGATTCAACTCCATTTAGGACTGGGAAACAAACGCCAGCTCGCCTAACAAGAAACACACTCTGCTTTTGAGAAAAGAGCACTCTTCTACTCGACTGTGTATCCTATGGGGTCCGAACATTGTGCTTGCTCAGAACAAAAGAACTGTGCTTCCTACACACACGGGCCATATCTAGTTCAACTCTGTTTAGTAAACTGACAAGAACAGTAGCTTCTCTTCAGTCCAATACACTGTACTTGCTGGGAACAGATGCGAGGGCTATTTGCACTGTGTATGGCAATGGGAGCGCAATAGTGACTTTCCTTACCAGAAAACAACTCTTGCTCGTAGGACCACAAACTGCATGTGATTCAGCTCCATTTAGGACGGGAAAAAAAATGCTAGCTCGCCTTACAAGAAACACACTCTGCTTTTGAGAAAAGAGCACTCTTCTACACTACTGTATTTCCTATGGGGTCCAAACAGTGAGCTTGCTCAGAACAAAAGAACAGTGCTTCCTACACACACAGACCATATGTAGTTCAACTCTGCTTAGGAAATTGACAAGAACAGTAACTCCTATTCAGTCCAATACACTGTACTTGCTGGGAACAGAGGCGAGTGCTATTTGCACTGTGTATGGCAGTAGGAGCACAATAGTGACCCTTCTTATCAGAAAAAAACTCTTGCTCATAGGACCAGAAACTGCATGGGATTCAACTCCATTTCTGAGTGGAAAACAAACACTAGCTCTCCTTACAAGAAAGACACTCTGATTTTGAGAAAAGAGCACTCTTCTACTCTACTGTGTTTCCTATGGGCCCAGAACAGTGAGCTTGCTCAGAACAAAAGAACTGTGCTTCCTACACACATGGACCATATCTAGTTCAATTCTGCTTAGGAAACTGAAAAGAACATTAGCTCCTGTTCAGTCCAATACACTGTACATGCTGGGAACAGACGCCAGTGCTATTTGCCCTGTGTATGACAATGGGAGCGCAATAGTGACTCTTATTACCAGAAAACAACTCTTGCTCGTAGGACAAGAAACTGCATGTGATTCAACTCCATTTAGGACTGGGAAACAAACGCTAGCTCACCTAACAAGAAACACACTCTGCTTTTGAGAAAAGAGCACTCTTCTACTCGACTGTGTATCCTATGGGGTCCGAACAGTGAGCTTGCTCAGAACAAAAGAACTGTGCTTCCTACACACAGTGGCCATTATTAGTTCAACTCTGCTTAGGAAACTGACAAGAACAGTAGCTCCGCTTCAGTCCAATACACTGTACTTGCTGGGAACAGATGCGAGTGCTATTTACACTGTGTGTGGCAATGGGAGCGCAACAGTTACTTTATTACCAGAAAACAACTCTTGCTTGTAGGAACAAAAACTGCATGTGATTCAACTCCATTTAAGACTGGGAAACAAACGCTATCTCGCCTTACAAAAAACACACTCTGCTTTTGAGAAAAGAGCACTCTTCTACTTTACTGTGTTTTCTAGGGTGTCTGAACAGTTAGCTTGCTCAGAACAAAAGTACTGTGCTTCCTACACACACGGGCCATATCTAGTTCATCTCTGCTTACGAAACTGACAAGAACAGTAGCTCCGCTTCAGTCCAATACACTGTACTTGCTGGGAACAGACGCGAGTGCTATTTGTACTGTGTATGTAAATGAGAGCGCAATAGTGACTTTCCTTACCAGAAAACACCTCTTGCTCGTAGGACCAGAAACTGCATGGGATTCAACTCCATTTCTGACTTGGAAACAAACACTAGCTCGCCTTACAAGAAACACACTCTGCTTTTGAGAAAAGAGCACTCTTCTACTCTACGGTGTTTCCTATAGGGCCAGAACAGTGAGCTTGCTCAGAACAAAAGAACTGTGCTTCATACAAATACTGCCATATCTAGTTCAATTCTGCTTAGGAATCTGACAATAACAGTAGCTCCTGTTCAGTCCAATACACTGTACATGCTGGGAACAGATGCCAGAGCTATTTGCCCTGTGTATGACAATGGGAGCGCAATAGTGACTCTTCTTACCAGAAAACAACTCTTGCTCATAGGACAAGAATCTGCATGTGATTCAACTCCATTTAGGACTGGGAAACAAACGCTAGCTCGCCTAACAAGAAACACACTCTGCTTTTGAGAAAAGAGCACTCTTCTACTCTACTGTGTTTTCTATGGTGTCTGAAGAGTGAGCTTGCTCAGAACAAAAGAACTGTGCTTCCTACACACACGGGCCATATCTAGTTCAACTCTGCTTAGGAAACTGACAAGAACGGTAGCTCCTCTTCAGTCCAATACACTGTACTAGCTGGGAACAGACGCGAGTGCTATTTGCCCTGTGTATGGCAATAGGAGCAAAATAGTGACTCTTCTTATGAGAAAACAACTCTTACTCATAGGACAAGAAACTACATGGGATTCAACTCCATTTATGACTGGGAAACAAACACTAGCTCGCCTTACAAGAAACACACTCTGCTTTTGAGAAAAGAGCACTCTTCTACTCTACTGTGTTTCCTATGGGGTCTGAACAGTGAGCTTGCTCAGAACAAAAGAACTGTGCTTCCTACACACAGGGGCCATATCTAGTTTACTCTGCTTAGGAAACTGACAAGAACAGTAGCTCCACTTCAGTCCAATACACTGTACTTGCTGGGAACAGATGCCAGTGCTATTTGCCCTGTGTATGACAATGGGAGCGCAATAGTGACTCTTCTTACCAGAAAACAACTCTTGCTCGTAGGACCTGAAACTGCATAGGATTCAACTCCATTTCTGACTGGAAAACAAACACTAGCTCGCCTAACAAGAAACACACTCTGCTTTTGAGAAAAGAGCACTCTTCTATTCTTCTGTGTTTCTATATGGTCCAAACAGTGAGCTTGCTCAGAACAAAAGAACTGTGCTCCCTACACACAGGGGCCATATCTAGTTCAACTCTGCTTAGGAAACTGACAAGAACGGTAGCTCCTCTTCAGTCCAATACACTGTACTTCCTGGGAACAGATGCGATTGCTATTTGCACTGTGTATGGAAATGGGAGCGCAATAGTGACTTTCCTTACCAGAAAACAACTCTTGCTCATAGGACCAAAAACTGCATGTGATTCAACTCCATTTAGGACTGGGAAACAAAAGCTAGCTCGCCTTACAAGAAACACACTCTGCTTTTGAGAAAAGAGCACTCTTCTACTCTACTGTGTTTCCTATAGTGCCAGAACAGTGAGTTTGCTCAGAACAAAAGAACTGTGCTTCCTACAAATACGGCTATATCTAGTACAATTCTGCTTAGGAAACTGACAAGAACAGTAGATCCTCTGCAGTCCAATACACTGTATATGCTGGGAACAGACGCCAGTGCTATTTGCCCTGTGTATGACAATGGGAGCGCAATAGTGACTCTTCTTACCAGAAAACAACTCTTGCTCGTAGGACAAGAAACTGCATGAGATTCAACTCCACTTAGGACTGGGAAACAAACGCAGGCTCGCCTAACAAGAAACACACTCTGCTTTTGAGAAAAGAGCACTCTTCTACTCTACTGTGTTTCCTATGGCGTCCGAACAGTGAGCTTGCTAAGAACAAAAAAACTGTGCTTCCTACCCACAGGGGCCATATCTAGTTCAACTCTGCTTCGGAAACTGACAAGAACAGTAGCTCCTCTTCAGTCCAATACACTGTACTTGCTGGGAACAGACGCCAGTGCTATTTGCCCTGTGTATGACAATGGGAGCGCAATAGTGACTCTTATTACCAGAAAACAACTCTTGCTCGTAGGACCAGAAACTGCATAGGATTCAACTCCATTTCTGACTGGAACACAAACACTAGCTCACCTAACAAGAAACACACTCTGCTTTTGAGAAAATAGCACTCTTCTATTCTTCTGTGTTTCTATATGATCCGAACAGTGAGCTTGCTCAGAACAAAAGAACTGTGCTCCCTACACACAGGGGCCATATCTAGTTCAACTCAGCTTAGGAAACTGACAAGAACAGTAGCTCCGCTTCAGTCCAATACACTGTACTTCCTGGGAACAGATGCGATTGCTATTTGCACTGTGTATGGAAACGGGAGCGCAATAGTGACTTTCCTTACCAGAAAACAACTCTTGCTCATAGGACCAAAAACTGCATGTGATTCAACTCCATTTAGGACTGGGAAACAAAAGCTAGCTCGCCTTACAAGAAACACACTCTGTTTTTGAGAAAAGAGCACTCTTCTACTCTACTGTGTTTCCTATAGGGCCAGAACAGTGAGTTTGCTCAGAACAAAAGAACTGTGCTTCCTACATATACGGCTATATCTAGTACAATTCTGCTTAGGAAACTGACAAGAACAGTAGATCCTCTTCAGTCCAATACACTGTATATGCTGGGAACAGACGCCAGTGCTACTTGTACTGTGTATGGCAATAGGAGCGCAAGAGTGACTCTTCTTATCAGAAAACACTTCTTGCTCATAAGACCAGAAATTGCATGGGATTCAACTCCATTTCTGACTGGGAAACAAACACTAGCTCGCCTTATAAGAAACACACTCTGCTTTTGAGAAAAGAGCACTCTTCTACTCTAATGTCTTTTCTATGGGGTCCGAACAGTGAGCTTGCTCAGAACAAAAGAACTGTGCTTCCTACACACAGGGGCCATATCTAGTTCAACTCTGCTTAGGAAACTGACAAGAACAGTAGCTCCACTTCAGTCCAATACACTGTACTTGCTGGGAACAGACGCCAGTGCTATTTGCCCTGTGTATGACAATGGGAGCGCAAGAGTGACTCTTCTTACCAGAAAACAACTCTTGTTCGTAGGACCAGAAACTGCATGGAATTCAACTCCATTTTTGACTGGAAAACAAACACTATCTCGCGTTACAAGAAAGACACTCTGATTTTGAGAAAAGAGCACTCTTCTACTCTAATGTGTTTCCTATGGGGTCCGAACAGTGAGCTTGCTCAGAACAAAAGAACTGTGCTTCCTACACACATGGGCCATATCTAGTTCAACTCTGCTTAGGAAACTGACAAGAACAGTAGCTCGGCTTCAGTCCAAAACACTGTACTTACTGGGAACAGACGCGAGTGCTATTTGTACTGAGTATGGCAAAGGGAGCGCAGTAGTGACTTTCCTTACCAGAAAACAACTCTTGCTCATAGGACCAAAAACTGCATGTGATTCAAATCCGTTTAGGACTGGGAAACAAACACTAGCTCCCCTTACAAGAAACACACTCTGCTTTTGAGAAAAGAGCACTCATCTACTCTACTGTGTTTCCTATAGGGCCAGAAAAGTGAGATTGCTCAGAACAAAAGAACTGTGCTTCATACAAACACTGCCATATCTAGTTCAATTCTGCTTAGGAAACTGAAAAGAACAGTAGCTCCTGTTCAGTGCAATACACTGTACATTCTGGGAACAGACGCCAGTGCTATTTGCCCTGTGTATGACAATGGGAGCGCAATAGTGACTCTTATTACCAGAAAACAACTCTTGCTCGTAGGACAAGAAACTGCATGTGATTCAACTCCATTTAGGACTGGGAAACAAACGCTAGCTCGCGTAACAAGAAACACACACTGCTTTTGAGAAAAGAGCACTCTTCTACTCGACTGTGTATCCTATGGGGTCCGAACAGTGAGCTTGCTCAGAACAAAAGAACTGGGCTTCCTACACACACGGGCCATATCTAGTTCAACTCTGCTTAGGAAACTGACAAGAACAGTACCTCCGCTTCAGTCCAATACACTGTACTTGCTGGGAACAGATGCGAGTGCTATTTACACTGTGTATGGCAATGGGAGTGCAACAGTGACTTTATTACCATGAAACAACTCTTGCTCGTAGGACCAAAAACTGCATGTGATTCAACTCCATTTAGGACTGGGAAACAAACGCTAGCCTGCCCTACAAGAAACACACTTTGCTTTTGAAAAAAGAGCACTCTTCTACTCTACTGTGTTTCCTATGGGGTCCGAACATTGAGCTTGCTCAGAACAAAAGAACTGTGCTTCCTAAACACATGGGCCATATCTAGTTCAACTCTGCTTAGTAAACTGACAAGAACAGTAGCTCCTCTTCAGTCCAATACACTGTACTTGCTGGGAACAGATGCGAGTGCCATTTGCACTGTGTATGGCAATGGGAGCGCAATAGTGACTTTCCTTACCAGAAAACAACTCTTGCTCGTAGGACCAGAAACTGCATGTGATTCAGCTCCATTTAGGACTGGGAAAAAAAACGCTAGCTCGCCTTACAAGAAACACACTCTGCTTTTGAGAAAAGAGCACTCTTCTACTCTACTATGTTTCCTTTGGGGTCCGAACAGTGAGCTTGCTCAGAACAAAAGAACTGTGCTTCCTACACACACGGACCATATGTAGTTCAACTCTGCTTAGGAAACTAACAAGAGCAGTAGCTCCTATTCAGTCCAATACACTGTACTTGCTGGGAACAGACGCGAGTGCTATTTGCACTGTGTATGTAAATGGGAGCGCAATAGTGACTTTCCTTACCAGAAAACACCTCTTGCTCATAGGACCAGAAACTGCATGGGATTCAACTCCATTTCTGACTGGGAAACAAACACTAGCTCGCCTTACAAGAAACACACTCTGATTTTGAGAAAAGAACACTCTTCTACTCTACTGTGTTTTCTCGAAGGCCAGAACAGTGAGCTTGCTCAGAACAAAAGAACTGTGCTTCATATAAATACTGCCTTATCTAGTTCAATTCTGCTTAGGAAACTGACAAGAACAGTAGCTCCTGTTCAGTCCAATACACTGTACATGCTGGGAACAGACGCTAGAGCTACTTGCCCTGTGTATGACAATGGGAGCGCAATAGTGACTCTTCTTACCAGAAAACAACTCTTGCTCGTAGGACAAGAATCTGCATGTGATTCAACTCCATTTAGGACTGGGAAACAAACGCTAGCTCGCCTAACAAGAAACACACTCTGATTTTGAGAAAAGAGCACTCTTCTACTCTACTGTGTTTCCTATTGGGTCCGAACAGTGAGCTTGCTCAGAACAAAAGAACTGTGCTTCCTACACACACGGGCCATATCTAGTTCAACTCTGCTTAGGAAACTGACAAGAACCATAGCTCCTCTTCAGTCCAATACACTGTACTAGCTGGGAACAGACGCGAGTCCTATTTGCCCTGTGTATGGCAATAGGAGCACAATAGTGACTCTTCTTATCAGAAAACAACTCTTACTCATAGGACAAGAAACTGCATGGGATTCAACTCCATTTCTGACTGGTAATCAAACACCAGCTCGCCTTACAAGAAACACACTCTGCTTTTGAGAAAAGAGCACTCTTCTACTCTACTGTGTTTCCTATGGGGTCCGAATAGTGAGCTTGCTCAGAACAAAAGAACTGTGCTTCCTACACACAGGGGCCATATCTAGTTCAACTCTGCTTTGGAAACTGACAAGAACAGTACCTCCGCTTCAGTCCAATACACTGTACTTGATGGGAACAGATGCGAGTGCTATTTACACTGTATATGGCAATGGGAGCGCAACAGTGACTTTATTACCAGAAAACAACTCTTGCTTGTAGGACCAAAAACTGCATGTGTTTCAACTCCATTTAGGACTGGGTAACAAACGCTAGCTCGCCTTACAAGAAACACACTCTGCTTTTGAGAAAAGAGCACTCTTCTACTCTACTGTGTTTCCTATAGGGCCAGAACAGTGAGTTTGCTCAGAACAAAAGAACTGTGCTTCCTACATATACGGCTATATCTAGTACAATTCTGCTTAGGAAACTGACAAGAACAGTAGATCCTCTTCAGTCCAATACACTGTATATGCTGGGAACAGACGCCAGTGCTACTTGTACTGTGTATGGCAATAGGAGCGCAAGAGTGACTCTTCTTATCAGAAAACACTTCTTGCTCATAAGACCAGAAATTGCATGGGATTCAACTCCATTTCTGACTGGGAAACAAACACTAGCTCGCCTTATAAGAAACACACTCTGCTTTTGAGAAAAGAGCACTCTTCTACTCTAATGTCTTTTCTATGGGGTCCGAACAGTGAGCCTGCTCAGAACAAAAGAACTGTGCTTCCTACACACAGGGGCCATATCTAGTTCAACTCTGCTTAGGAAACTGACAAGAACAGTAGCTCCACTTCAGTCCAATACACTGTACTTGCTGGGAACAGACGCCAGTGCTATTTGCCCTGTGTATGACAATGGGAGCGCAATAGTGACTCTTCTTACCAGAAAACAACTCTTGTTCGTAGGACCAGAAACTGCATGGAATTCAACTCCATTTTTGACTGGAAAACAAACACTATCTCGCGTTACAAGAAAGACACTCTGATTTTGAGAAAAGAGCACTCTTCTACTCTAATGTGTTTCCTATGGGGTCCGAACAGTGAGCTTGCTCAGAACAAAAGAACTGTGCTTCCTACACACATGGGCCATATCTAGTTCAACTCTGCTTAGGAAACTGACAAGAACAGTAGCTCGGCTTCAGTACAAAACACTGTACTTACTGGGAACAGACGCGAGTGCTATTTGTACTGAGTATGGCAAAGGGAGCGCAGTAGTGACTTTCCTTACCAGAAAACAACTCTTGCTCATAGGACCAAAAACTGCATGTGATTCAAATCCGTTTAGGACTGGGAAACAAACACTAGCTCGCCTTACAAGAAACACACTCTGCTTTTGAGAAAAGAGCACTCTTCTACTCTACTGTGTTTCCTATAGGGCCAGAAAAGTGAGATTGCTCAGAACAAAAGAACTGTGCTTCATACAAACACTGCCATATCTAGTTCAATTCTGCTTAGGAAACTGAAAAGAACAGTAGCTCCTGTTCAGTGCAATACACTGTACATTCTGGGAACAGACGCCAGTGCTATTTGCCCTGTGTATGACAATGGGAGCGCAATAGTGACTCTTATTACCAGAAAACAACTCTTGCTTGTAGGACAAGAAACTGCATGTGATTCAACTCCATTTAGGACTGGGAAACAAACGCTAGCTCGCGTAACAAGAAACACACACTGCTTTTGAGAAAAGAGCACTCTTCTACTCGACTGTGTATCCTATGGGGTCCGAACAGTGAGCTTGCTCAGAACAAAAGAACTGGGCTTCCTACACACACGGGCCATATCTAGTTCAACTCTGCTTAGGAAACTGACAAGAACAGTACCTCCGCTTCAGTCCAATACACTGTACTTGCTGGGAACAGATGCGAGTGCTATTTACACTGTGTATGGCAATGGGAGTGCAACAGTGACTTTATTACCATGAAACAACTCTTGCTCGTAGGACCAAAAACTGCATGTGATTCAACTCCATTTAGGACTGGGAAACAAACGCTAGCCTGCCCTACAAGAAACACACTTTGCTTTTGAAAAAAGAGCACTCTTCTACTCTACTGTGTTTCCTATGGGGTCCGAACATTGAGCTTGCTCAGAACAAAAGAACTGTGCTTCCTAAACACATGGGCCATATCTAGTTCAACTCTGCTTAGTAAACTGACAAGAACAGTAGCTCCTCTTCAGTCCAATACACTGTACTTGCTGGGAACAGACGCGAGTGCCATTTGCACTGTGTATGGCAATGGGAGCGCAATAGTGACTCTTCTTACCAGAAAACAACTCTTGCTCGTAGGACAAGAATCTGCATGTGATTCAACTCCATTTAGGACTGGGAAACAAACGCTAGCTCGCCTAACAAGAAACACACTCTGATTTTGAGAAAAGAGCACTCTTCTACTCTACTGTGTTTCCTATTGGGTCCGAACAGTGAGCTTGCTCAGAACAAAAGAACTGTGCTTCCTACACACACGGGCCATATCTAGTTCAACTCTGCTTAGGAAACTGACAAGAACCCTAGCTCCTCTTCAGTCCAATACACTGTACTAGCTGGGAACAGACGCGAGTCCTATTTGCCCTGTGTATGGCAATAGGAGCACAATAGTGACTCTTCTTATCAGAAAACAACTCTTACTCATAGGACAAGAAACTGCATGGGATTCAACTCCATTTCTGACTGGTAATCAAACACCAGCTCGCCTTACAAGAAACACACTCTGCTTTTGAGAAAAGAGCACTCTTCTACTCTACTGTGTTTCCTATGGGGTCCGAACAGTGAGCTTGCTCAGAACAAAAGAACTGGGCTTCCTACACACACGGGCCATATCTAGTTCAACTCTGCTTAGGAAACTGACAAGAACAGTACCTCCGCTTCAGTCCAATACACTGTACTTGCTGGGAACAGATGCGAGTGCTATTTACACTGTGTATGGCAATGGGAGTGCAACAGTGACTTTATTACCATGAAACAACTCTTGCTCGTAGGACCAAAAACTGCATGTGATTCAACTCCATTTAGGACTGGGAAACAAACGCTAGCCTGCCCTACAAGAAACACACTTTGCTTTTGAAAAAAGAGCACTCTTCTACTCTACTGTGTTTCCTATGGGGTCCGAACATTGAGCTTGCTCAGAACAAAAGAACTGTGCTTCCTAAACACATGGGCCATATCTAGTTCAACTCTGCTTAGTAAACTGACAAGAACAGTAGCTCCTCTTCAGTCCAATACACTGTACTTGCTGGGAACAGATGCGAGTGCCATTTGCACTGTGTATGGCAATGGGAGCGCAATAGTGACTTTCCTTACCAGAAAACAACTCTTGCTCGTAGGACCAGAAACTGCATGTGATTCAGCTCCATTTAGGACTGGGAAAAAAAACGCTAGCTCGCCTTACAAGAAACACACTCTGCTTTTGAGAAAAGAGCACTCTTCTACTCTACTATGTTTCCTTTGGGGTCCGAACAGTGAGCTTGCTCAGAACAAAAGAACTGTGCTTCCTACACACACGGACCATATGTAGTTCAACTCTGCTTAGGAAACTAACAAGAGCAGTAGCTCCTATTCAGTCCAATACACTGTACTTGCTGGGAACAGACGCGAGTGCTATTTGCACTGTGTATGTAAATGGCAGCGCAATAGTGACTTTCCTTACCAGAAAACACCTCTTGCTCATAGGACCAGAAACTGCATGGGATTCAACTCCATTTCTGACTGGGAAACAAACACTAGCTCGCCTTACAAGAAACACACTCTGATTTTGAGAAAAGAACACTCTTCTACTCTACTGTGTTTTCTCGAAGGCCAGAACAGTGAGCTTGCTCAGAACAAAAGAACTGTGCTTCATATAAATACTGCCATATCTAGTTCAATTCTGCTTAGGAAACTGACAAGAACAGTAGCTCCTGTTCAGTCCAATACACTGTACATGCTGGGAACAGACGCTAGAGCTACTTGCCCTGTGTATGACAATGGGAGCGCAATAGTGACTCTTCTTACCAGAAAACAACTCTTGCTCGTAGGACAAGAATCTGCATGTGATTCAACTCCATTTAGGACTGGGAAACAAACGCTAGCTCGCCTAACAAGAAACACACTCTGATTTTGAGAAAAGAGCACTCTTATACTCTACTGTGTTTCCTATTGGGTCCGAACAGTGAGCTTGCTCAGAACAAAAGAACTGTGCTTCCTACACACACGGGCCATATCTAGTTCAACTCTGCTTAGGAAACTGACAAGAACCATAGCTCCTCTTCAGTCCAATACACTGTACTAGCTGGGAACAGACGCGAGTCCTATTTGCCCTGTGTATGGCAATAGGAGCACAATAGTGACTCTTCTTATCAGAAAACAACTCTTACTCATAGGACAAGAAACTGCATGGGATTCAACTCCATTTCTGACTGGTAATCAAACACCAGCTCGCCTTACAAGAAACACACTCTGCTTTTGAGAAAAGAGCACTCTTCTACTCTACTGTGTTTCCTATGGGGTCCGAATAGTGAGCTTGCTCAGAACAAAAGAACTGTGCTTCCTACACACAGGGGCCATATCTAGTTCAACTCTGCTTTGGAAACTGACAAGAACAGTACCTCCGCTTCAGTCCAATACACTGTACTTGATGGGAACAGATGCGAGTGCTATTTACACTGTATATGGCAATGGGAGCGCAACAGTGACTTTATTACCAGAAAACAACTCTTGCTTGTAGGACCAAAAACTGCATGTGATTCAACTCCATTTAGGACTGGGTAACAAACGCTAGCTCGCCTTACAAGAAACACACTCTGCTTTTGAGAAAAGAGCACTCTTCTACTCTACTGTGTTTCCTATAGGGCCAGAACAGTGAGTTTGCTCAGAACAAAAGAACTGTGCTTCCTACATATACGGCTATATCTAGTACAATTCTGCTTAGGAAACTGACAAGAACAGTAGATCCTCTTCAGTCCAATACACTGTATATGCTGGGAACAGACGCCAGTGCTACTTGTACTGTGTATGGCAATAGGAGCGCAAGAGTGACTCTTCTTATCAGAAAACACTTCTTGCTCATAAGACCAGAAATTGCATGGGATTCAACTCCATTTCTGACTGGGAAACAAACACTAGCTCGCCTTATAAGAAACACACTCTGCTTTTGAGAAAAGAGCACTCTTCTACTCTAATGTCTTTTCTATGGGGTCCGAACAGTGAGCCTGCTCAGAACAAAAGAACTGTGCTTCCTACACACAGGGGCCATATCTAGTTCAACTCTGCTTAGGAAACTGACAAGAACAGTAGCTCCACTTCAGTCCAATACACTGTACTTGCTGGGAACAGACGCCAGTGCTATTTGCCCTGTGTATGACAATGGGAGCGCAATAGTGACTCTTCTTACCAGAAAACAACTCTTGTTCGTAGGACCAGAAACTGCATGGAATTCAACTCCATTTTTGACTGGAAAACAAACACTATCTCGCGTTACAAGAAAGACACTCTGATTTTGAGAAAAGAGCACTCTTCTACTCTAATGTGTTTCCTATGGGGTCCGAACAGTGAGCTTGCTCAGAACAAAAGAACTGTGCTTCCTACACACATGGGCCATATCTAGTTCAACTCTGCTTAGGAAACTGACAAGAACAGTAGCTCGGCTTCAGTACAAAACACTGTACTTACTGGGAACAGACGCGAGTGCTATTTGTACTGAGTATGGCAAAGGGAGCGCAGTAGTGACTTTCCTTACCAGAAAACAACTCTTGCTCATAGGACCAAAAACTGCATGTGATTCAAATCCGTTTAGGACTGGGAAACAAACACTAGCTCGCCTTACAAGAAACACACTCTGCTTTTGAGAAAAGAGCACTCTTCTACTCTACTGTGTTTCCTATAGGGCCAGAAAAGTGAGATTGCTCAGAACAAAAGAACTGTGCTTCATACAAACACTGCCATATCTAGTTCAATTCTGCTTAGGAAACTGAAAAGAACAGTAGCTCCTGTTCAGTGCAATACACTGTACATTCTGGGAACAGACGCCAGTGCTATTTGCCCTGTGTATGACAATGGGAGCGCAATAGTGACTCTTATTACCAGAAAACAACTCTTGCTCGTAGGACAAGAAACTGCATGTGATTCAACTCCATTTAGGACTGGGAAACAAACGCTAGCTCGCGTAACAAGAAACACACACTGCTTTTGAGAAAAGAGCACTCTTCTACTCGACTGTGTATCCTATGGGGTCCGAACAGTGAGCTTGCTCAGAACAAAAGAACTGGGCTTCCTACACACACGGGCCATATCTAGTTCAACTCTGCTTAGGAAACTGACAAGAACAGTACCTCCGCTTCAGTCCAATACACTGTACTTGCTGGGAACAGATGCGAGTGCTATTTACACTGTGTATGGCAATGGGAGTGCAACAGTGACTTTATTACCATGAAACAACTCTTGCTCGTAGGACCAAAAACTGCATGTGATTCAACTCCATTTAGGACTGGGAAACAAACGCTAGCCTGCCCTACAAGAAACACACTTTGCTTTTGAAAAAAGAGCACTCTTCTACTCTACTGTGTTTCCTATGGGGTCCGAACATTGAGCTTGCTCAGAACAAAAGAACTGTGCTTCCTAAACACATGGGCCATATCTAGTTCAACTCTGCTTAGTAAACTGACAAGAACAGTAGCTCCTCTTCAGTCCAATACACTGTACTTGCTGGGAACAGACGCGAGTGCCATTTGCACTGTGTATGGCAATGGGAGCGCAATAGTGACTCTTCTTACCAGAAAACAACTCTTGCTCGTAGGACAAGAATCTGCATGTGATTCAACTCCATTTAGGACTGGGAAACAAACGCTAGCTCGCCTAACAAGAAACACACTCTGATTTTGAGAAAAGAGCACTCTTATACTCTACTGTGTTTCCTATTGGGTCCGAACAGTGAGCTTGCTCAGAACAAAAGAACTGTGCTTCCTACACACACGGGCCATATCTAGTTCAACTCTGCTTAGGAAACTGACAAGAACCATAGCTCCTCTTCAGTCCAATACACTGTACTAGCTGGGAACAGACGCGAGTCCTATTTGCCCTGTGTATGGCAATAGGAGCACAATAGTGACTCTTCTTATCAGAAAACAACTCTTACTCATAGGACAAGAAACTGCATGGGATTCAACTCCATTTCTGACTGGTAATCAAACACCAGCTCGCCTTACAAGAAACACACTCTGCTTTTGAGAAAAGAGCACTCTTCTACTCTACTGTGTTTCCTATGGGGTCCGAATAGTGAGCTTGCTCAGAACAAAAGAACTGTGCTTCCTACACACAGGGGCCATATCTAGTTCAACTCTGCTTTGGAAACTGACAAGAACAGTACCTCCGCTTCAGTCCAATACACTGTACTTGCTGGGAACAGATGCGAGTGCTATTTACACTGTATATGGCAATGGGAGCGCAACAGTGACTTTATTACCAGAAAACAACTCTTGCTTGTAGGACCAAAAACTGCATGTGATTCAACTCCATTTAGGACTGGGTAACAAACGCTAGCTCACCGTACAAGAAACACACTATGCTTTTGAAAAAAGAGCACTCTTCTACTCTACTGTGTTTCCTATGGGGTCCGAACATTGAGCTTGCTCAGAACAAAAGAACTGTGCTTCCTACACACACGGGCCATATCTAGTTCATCTCTGCTTAGGAAACTGACAAGAACAGTAGCTCTGCTTCAGTCCAATACACTGTACTTCCTGGGAACAGACGTGAGTGCTATTTGCCCTGTGTATGGAAATGGGAGCGCAATAGTGACTTTCCTTACCAGAAAACAACTCTTGCTCGTAGGACCAGAAACTGCATGGGATTCAACTCCATTTCTGACTGGGAAACAAACACTAGCTCGCCTTACAAGAAACACACTCTGCTTTTGAGAAAAGAGCACTCTTCTACTCTACTGTGTTTCCTATGGGGTCCGAACAGTGAGCTTGCTCAGAACAAAAGAACTGTGCTTCCTACACAAAGGGGCCATATCTAGTTCAACTCTGCTTCAGAAACTGACAAGAACAGTACCTCCGCTTCAGTCCAATACACTGTACTTGCTGGGAACAGATGCGAGTGCTATTTACACTGTATATGGCAATGGGAGCGCAACAGTGACTTTATTACCAGAAAACAACTCTTGCTTGTAGGACCAAAAACTGCATGTGATTCAACTCCATTTAGGACTGGGAAACAAACGCTAGCTCGCCGTACAAGAAACACACTCTGCTTTTGAAAAAAGAGCACTCTTCTACTCTACTGTGTTTCCTATGGGGTCCGAACATTGAGCTTACTCAGAACAAAAGAACTGTGCTTCCTACACACACGGGCCATATCTAGTTCATCTCTGCTTAGGAAACTGACAAAAACAGTAGCTCTGCTTCAGTCCAATACACTGTACTTCCTGGGAACAGACGTAAGTGCTATTTGCCCTGTGTATGGAAATGGGAGCGCAATAGTGACTTTCCTTACCAGAAAACAACTCTTGCTCGTAGGACCAGAAACTGCATGGGATTCAACTCCATTTCTGACTGGGAAAAAAACACTAGCTCGCCTTACAAGAAACACACTCTGCTTTTGAGAAAAGAGCACTATTCTACTCTACTGTGTTTCCTATGGTGTCCGAACAGTGATCTTGCTCAGAACAAAAGAAATGTGCTTCCTACACACAGGGGCCATATCTAGTTCAACTCTGCTTAGGAAACTGACAAGAACAGTAGCTCTGCTTCAGTCCAATACACTGTACTTGCTGGGAACAGACGCCAGTTGTATTTGCCCTGTGTATGACAATGGGAGCGCAATAGTGACTCTTCTTACCAGAAAACAACTCTTGCTCGTAGGACCAGAAACTGCATGGGATTCAACTCCATTTCTGACTCAAAAACAAACACTAGCTTGCCTTACAAGAAACACACTCTGCTTTTGAGAAAAGAGCACTCTTCTCCTCTACTGTGTTTCCTATGGGGTCCTAACAGTGAGCTTGCTCAGAACAATAGAACTGTGCTTCCTACACACACGGGCCATATCTAGTTCAACTCTGCTTAGGAAACTGACAAGAACGGTACCTCCTCTTCAGTCCAATACACTGTACTAGGTGGGAACAGACGCGAGTCCTATTTGTACTGTGTATGGCAATAGGAGCGCAATAGTGACTCTTCTTATCAGAAAACACCTCTTGCTCGTAGGACCAGAAACTGCATGGGATTCAACTCCATTTCTGACTGGGGAACAAACACTAGCTCGCCTTACAAGAAACACACTCTGCTTTTGTGAAAAGAGCACTCTTCTATTCTTCTGTGTTTCTATATGGTCCGAACAGTGAGCTTGCTCAGAACAAAAGAACTGTGCTCCCTACACACAGGGGCCGTATCTAGTTCAACTCTGCTTAGGAAACTGACAAGAACAGTAGCTCCGCTTCAGTCCAATACACTGTACTTCCTGCGAACAGATGCGATTGCTATTTGCACTGTGTATGGAAATGGGAGTGCAATAGTAACTTTCCTTATCAGAAAACAACTCTTGCTCATAGGACCAAAAACAGCATGTGATTCAACTCCATTTAGGACTGGGAAACAAACGCTAGCTCGCCTTACAAGAAACACACTCTGCTTTTGAGAAAAGAGCACTCTTCTACTCTACTGTGTTTCCTATAGGGCCAGAACAGTGAGTTTGCTCAGAACAAGTGAACTGTGCTTCCTACAAATACGGCTATATCTAGTACAATTCTGCTTAGGAAACTGACAAGAACAGTAGATCCTCTTCAGTCCAATACACTGTATATGCTGGGAACAGACGCCAGTGCTATTTGCCCTGTGTATGACAATGGGAGCACAATAGTGACTTTCCTTACCAGAAAACAACTCTTGCTCGTAGGAAAAGAAACTGCATGTGATTCAACTCCATTTAGGACTGGGAAACAAACGCTAGCTCTCCTTACAAGAAACACACTCTGCTTTTGAAAAAAGAGCACTCATTTGCTCTACTGTGTTTCCTATGGGGTCCGAACAGTGAGCTTGCTCAGAACAAAAGAACTGTGCTTCCTACACACACGGGCCATATCTAGTTCATCTCTGCTTAGGAAACTGACAAGAACAGTAGCTCTGCTTCAGTCCAATACACTGTACTTCCTGGGAACAGACGTGAGTGCTATTTGCCCTGTGTATGGAAATGGGAGCGCAATAGTGACTTTCCTTACCAGAAAACAACTCTAGCTCGTAGGACCAGAAACTGCATGGGATTCAACTCCATTTCTGACTGGGAAACAAACACTAGCTCGCCTTACAGAAACACACTCTGCTTTTGAGAAAAGAGCACTCTTCTACTCTACTGTGTTTCCTATGGGGTCCGAACAGTGAGCTTGCTCAGAACGAAAGAACTGTGCTTCCTACACAAAGGGGCCATATCTAGTTCAACTCTGCTTCAGAAACTGACAAGAACAGTACCTCCGCTTCAGTCCAATACACTGTACTTGCTGGGAACAGATGCGAGTGCTATTTACACTGTATATGGCAATGGGAGCGCAACAGTGACTTTATTACCAGAAAACAACTCTTGCTTGTAGGACCAAAAACTGCATGTGATTCAACTCCATTTAGGACTGGGAAACAAACGCTAGCTCGCCGTACAAGAAACACACTCTGCTTTTGAAAAAAGAGCACTCTTCTACTCTACTGTGTTTCCTATGGGGTCCGAACATTGAGCTTACTCAGAACAAAAGAACTGTGCTTCCTACACACACGGGCCATATCTAGTTCATCTCTGCTTAGGAAGCTGACAAAAACAGTAGCTCTGCTTCAGTCCAATACACTGTACTTCCTGGGAACAGACGTAAGTGCTATTTGCCCTGTGTATGGAAATGGGAGCGCAATAGTGACTTTCCTTACCAGAAAACAACTCTTGCTCGTAGGACCAGAAACTGCATGGGATTCAACTCCATTTCTGACTGGGAAAAAAACACTAGCTCGCCTTACAAGAAACACACTCTGCTTTTGAGAAAAGAGCACTATTCTTCTCTACTGTGTTTCCTATGGTGTCCGAACAGTGATCTTGCTCAGAACAAAAGAAATGTGCTTCCTACACACAGGGGCCATATCTAGTTCAACTCTGCTTAGGAAACTGACAAGAACAGTAGCTCTGCTTCAGTCCAATACACTGTACTTGCTGGGAACAGACGCCAGTTGTATTTGCCCTGTGTATGACAATGGGAGCGCAATAGTGACTCTTCTTACCAGAAAACAACTCTTGCTCGTAGGACCAGAAACTGCATGGGATTCAACTCCATTTCTGACTCAAAAACAAACACTAGCTTGCCTTACAAGAAACACACTCTGCTTTTGAGAAAAGAGCACTCTTCTGCTCTACTGTGTTTCCTATGGGGTCCTAACAGTGAGCTTGCTCAGAACAATAGAACTGTGCTTCCTACACACACGGGCCATATCTAGTTCAACTCTGCTTAGGAAACTGACAAGAACGGTACCTCCTCTTCAGTCCAATACACTGTACTAGGTGGGAACAGACGCGAGTCCTATTTTTACTGTGTATGGCAATAGGAGCGCAATAGTGACTCTTCTTATCAGAAAACACCTCTTGCTCGTAGGACCAGAAACTGCATGGGATTCAACTCCATTTCTGACTGGGGAACAAACACTAGCTCGCCTTACAAGAAACACACTCTGCTTTTGTGAAAAGAGCACTCTTCTATTCTTCTGTGTTTCTATATGGTCAGAACAGTGAGCTTGCTCAGAACAAAAGAACTGTGCTCCCTACACACAGGGGCCATATCTAGTTCAACTCTGCTTAGGAAACTGACAAGAACAGTAGCTCCGCTTCAGTCCAATACACTGTACTTCCTGCGAACAGATGCGATTGCTATTTGCACTGTGTATGGAAATGGGAGTGCAATAGTAACTTTCCTTATCAGAAAACAACTCTTGCTCATAGGACCAAAAACAGCATGTGATTCAACTCCATTTAGGACTGGGAAACAAACGCTAGCTCGCCTTACAAGAAACACACTCTGCTTTTGAGAAAAGAGCACTCTTCTACTCTACTGTGTTTCCTATAGGGCCAGAACAGTGAGTTTGCTCAGAACAAGTGAACTGTGCTTCCTACAAATACGGCTATATCTAGTACAATTCTGCTTAGGAAACTGACAAGAACAGTAGATCCTCTTCAGTCCAATACACTGTATATGCTGGGAACAGACGCCAGTGCTATTTGCCCTGTGTATGACAATGGGAGCACAATAGTGACTTTCCTTACCAGAAAACAACTCTTGCTCGTAGGACCAGAAACTGCATGTGATTCAACTCCATTTAGGACTGGGAAACAAACGCTAGCTCTCCTTACAAGAAACACACTCTGCTTTTGAAAAAAGAGCACTCATTTGCTCTACTGTGTTTCCTATGGGGTCCGAACAGTGAGCTTGCTCAGAACAAAAGAACTGTGCTTCCTACACACACGGGCCATATCTAGTTCAACTCTGCTTAGGAAACTGACAAGAACGGTACCTCCTCTTCAGTCCAATACACTGTACTAGCAGTGAACAGACCCGAGTCCTATTTGTACTGTGTATGGAAATAGGAGCGCAATAGTTACTCTTCTTATCAGAAAACACCTCTTCCTCGTAGGACCAGAAACTGCATGGGTTTCAACTCCATTTCTGACTGGGGAACAATCACTAGCTCGCCTTACAAGAAACACACTCTGCTTTTGAGAAAAGAGCACTCTTCTACTCGACTGTGTATCCTATGTGGTCCGAACAGTGAGCTTGCTCAGAACAAAAGAACTGTGCTTCCTACACACACGGGACATATCTAGTTCAACTCTGCTTAGCAAACTGACAAGAACAGTAGCTCCGCTTCAGTCCAATACACTGTACTTCCTGGGAACAGATGCGAGTGCTATTTGCACTGTGTATGGAAATGGGAGAGCAATAGTGACTATTCTTACCAGAAAACAACTCTTGCTCGTAGGACAAGAAACTGCATGTGATTCAACTCCATTTAGGACTGGGAAACAAACGCTAGCTCGCCTTACAAGAAACACACTCTGCTTTTGAGAAAAGAGCACTCTTCTACTCTACTGTGTTCCCTATGGGGTCTGAACAGTGAGCTTGCTCAGATCAAAAGAACTGTGCTTCCTACACACATGGGCAATATCAAGTTCAACTCTGCTTAGGAAACTGACAAGAACAGTAGCTCCTCTTCAGTCCAATACACTGTACTTGCTGTGAACAGACGCTAGTGCTATTTGCCCTGTGTATGGCAAAGGGAGCACAATAGTGACTTTCCTTACCAGAAAACAACTCTTGCTCGTAGGACCAAAAACTGCATGTGATTCAACTCCATTTAGGACTGGGAAACAAACGCTAGCTCGCCTTACAAGAAACACACTCTGCTTTTGAGAAAAGAGCAGTCTTCTATTCTACTGTGGTTCATATGGGGTCCGAACATTGAGCTTGCTCAGAACCAAAGAACTGTGCTTCGTACACACATGGGCCATATCTAGTTCAACTCTGCTTAGGAAACAGACAAGAACGGTAGCTCCTCTTCAGTCCAATACACTGTACTAGCTGAGAACAGACGCGAGTCCTATTTGCACTGTGTATGGCAATAGGAGCGCAATAGTGACTCTTCTCATCGGAAAACACCTCTTCCTCGTAGGACCAGAAACTGCATGGGATTCAACTCCATTTCTGACTGGGGAACAAACACGAGCTCGCTTTACAAGAAACACACTCTGCTTTTGAGAAACAGCACTCTTCTATTCTTTTGTGTTTCTATGTGGTCTGAACAGTGAGATTGCTCAGAACAAAACAACTTTGCTCCCTACACACAGGGGCCATATCCACTTCAACTCTGCTTAGGAAACTGACAAGAACAGTAGCTCCGCTTCAGTCCAATACACTGTACTTCCTGGGAACAGATGCGAGTGCTATTTGCACTGTGTATCGAAATGGGAGCACAATAGTGACTTTCCTTACCAGAAAACAACTCTTGCTCATAGGACCAAAAACTGCATGTGATTCAACTCCATTTAGGACTGGGAAACATACGCTAGCTCGCCTTACAAGAAACACACTCTGCTTTTGAGAAAAGAGCACTCTTCTACTCTACTGTGTTTCCTATAGGGCCAGAACAGTGAGCTTCCTCAGAACAAAAGAACTGTGCTTCCTACACACACGGGCCATATCTAGTTCAACTCTGCTTAGGAAACTGACAAGAACGGTAGCTCCTCTTCAGTCCAATACACTGTACTAGCTGGGAACAGACGCCAGTGCTATTTGCCATGTGTATGGCAATAGGAGCACAATAGTGACTCTTCTTATCAGAAAACAACTCTTACTCATAGGACAAGAAACTGCATGGGATTCAACTCCATTTCTGACTGGGAAACAAACACTAGCTCGCCTTACAAGAAACACACTCTGCTTTTGAGAAAAGAGCACTCTTCTACTCTACTGTGATTTTTATGGGGTCCGATCATTGAGCTTGCTCAGAACAAAAGAACTGTGCTTCCTACATACACGGGCCATATCTAGTTCAACTCTGCTTAGGAAACTGACAAGAACAGTAGCTCCTCTTCAGTCCAATACACTGTACTTGCTGGGAACAGACGCGAGTGCTATTGGCACTGTGTAATGCAATGGGAGTGCAACAGTGACTTTATTACCAGAAAACAACTCTTGCTCGTAGGACCAAAAACTGCATGTGATTCAGTTCCATTTAGGACTGGGAAACAAATGCTAGCTCGCCTTACAAGAAACACACTCTGATTTTGAGAAAAGAGCACTCTTCTACTCTACTGTGTTTCTTATGGGGTCTGAACATTGAGCTTGCTCAGAACAAAAGAACTGTGCTTCCTACACACACGGGCCATATCTAGTTCAACTCTGCTTAGGAAACTGACAAGAACAGTAGCCTCTCTTCAGTCCAAAACACTGTACTTGCTGGGAACAGACGCGAGTGCTATTTGCACTGTGTATGGCAATGGGAGCACAATAGTGACTTTCCTTACCAGAAAACAACTCTTGCTCGTAGGACCAGAAACTGCATGTGATTCAGCTAATATTAGGACTGGGAAACAAATGCAAGCTCGCCTTAAAAGAAACACACTCTGCTTTTGAGAAAAGAGCACTCTTCTACTCTACTGTGTTTCCTATGGGGTCTGAACAGTGTGCTTTCTCAGAACAAAAGAACTGTGCTTCCTACACACACGGGCCATATCTAGTTCAACTCTGCTTAGGTAACTGACAAGAACGGTAGCTCCTCTTCAGTCCAATACACTGTACTAGCTGGGAACAGACGCGAGTGCTACTTGCACTGTGTATGGCAATAGGAGCACAATAGTGACTCTTCTTATCAGAAAACACCTCTTGCTCATAGGACCAGAAATTGCATGGGATTCAACTCCATTTCTGACTGGGAAACAAACACTAGCTCGCCTTATAAGAAACACACTCTGCTTTTGAGAAAAGAGCACTCTTCTGCTCTAATGTCTTTTCTATGGGGTCCGAACAGTGAGCTTGCTCAGAACAAAAGAACTGTGCTTCCTACACACACGGGCAATATCTAGTTCAACTCTGCTTAGGAAACTGACAAGAACAGTAGCTCCACTTCAGTCCAATACACTGTACTTGCTGGGAAGAGACGCCAGTGCTATTTGCCCTGTGTATGACAATGGGAGTGCAATAGTGACTCTTCTTACCAGAAAACAACTCTTGTTCTTAGGACCAGAAACTGCATGGGATTCAACTCCATTTTTGACTGGAAAACAAACACTATCTCGCGTTACAAGAAAGACACTCTGATTTTGAGAAAGGAGCACTCTTCTACTCTAATGTGTTTCCTATGGGGTCCGAATAGTGAGCTTGCTCAGAACAAAAGAACTGTGCTTCCTACACACATGGGCCATATCTAGTTCAACTCTGCTTAGGAAACTGACAAGAACAGTAGCTCCGCTTCAGTGCAATACACTGTACTTGCTGGGAACAGACGTGAGTGCTATTTGCACTGAGTATGGAAATGGGAGCTCAATAGTGACTTTCCTTACCAGAAAACAACTCTTGCTCATAGGACCAAAAACTGCATGTGATTCAAATCCGTTTAGGACTGGGAAACAAATGCTAGCTCGCCTTACAAGAAACACACTCTGCTTTTGAGAAAAGAGCACTCTTCTACTCTACTGTGTTTCCTATAGGGCCAGAACAGTGAGATTGCTCAGAACAAAAGAACTGTGCTTCATACAAATACTGCCATATCTAGTTCAATTCTGCTTAGGAAACTGAAAAGAACAGTAGCTCCTGTTTAGTGCAATACACTGTACATTCTGGGAACAGACACCAGTGCTATTTTCCCTGTGTATGACAATGGGAGCGCGATAGTGACTCTTATCACCAGAAAAAAACTCTTGCTCATAGGACAAGAAACTGCATGTGATTCAACTCCATTTAGGACTTGGAAACAAACGCTAGCTCGCCTAACAAGAAACACACTCTGCTTTTGAGAAAAGAGCACTCTTCTACTCGACTGTGTATCCTATGGGGTCCGATCAGGGAGCTTCCTCAGAACAAAAGAACTGGGCTTCCTACACACACGGGCGATATCTAGTTCAACTCTGCTTAGGAAACTGACAAGAACAGTATCTCCGCTTCAGTCCAATACACTGTACTTGCTGGGAACAGATGAGAGTGCTATTTACACTGTGTATGGCAATGGGAGTGCAACAGTGACTTTATTACCAGAAAACAACTCTTGCTCGTAGGCCCAAAACCTGCATGTGATTCAACTCCATTTAGGACTGGGAAACAAACGCTAGCTCGCCTTACAAGAAACACACTCTGCTTTTGAGAAAAGAGCACTCTTCTACTCTACTGTGTTTCCTATTGGGTCCGAACATTGAGCTTGCTCAGAACAAAAGAACTGTGCTTCCTACACAAAGGGGCCATATCTAGTTCAACTCTGCTTAGGAAACTGACAAGAACAGTAGCTCCTCTTCAGTCCAATACACTGTAATTGCTGGGAACAGACGCGAGTGCTATTTGCACTGTGTATGGCAATGGGAGCACAATAGTGACTTTCCTTACCAGAAAACAACTCTTGCTCGTAGGAGCAGAAACTGCATGTGATTCAGCTCCATTTAGGACTGGGAAACAAACGCTAGTTCGCCTTACAAGAAACACACTCTGCTTTTGAGAAAAGAGCACTCTTCTACTCTACTGTGTTTCTTTGGGTTCCTAACAGTGAGCTTGCTCAGAACAAAAGAACTGTGCTTCCTACACACACGGACCATATGTAGTTCAACTCTGCTTAGGAAACTGACAAGAACAGTAGCTCCGCTTCAGTCCAATACACTGTACTTGCTGGGAACAGACGCGAGTGCTCTTTGTACTGTGTATGTAAATGAGAGCGCAATAGTGACTTTCCTTACCAGAAAACACCTCTTGCTCGTAGGACCAGAAACTGCATGGGATTCAACTCCATTTCTGACTGGGAAACAAACACTAGCTCGCCTTACAAGAAACACACTCTGCTTTTGAGAAAAGAGCACTCTTCTACTCTACGGTGTTTCCTATAGGGCCAGAACAGTGAGCTTGCTCAGAACAAAAGAACTGTGCTTCCTACACACAGGGGCCTTATCTAGTTCAACTCTGCTTAGGAAACTGACAAGAACAGTAGCTCCACTTCAGTCCAATACACTGTACTTGCTGGGAACAGATGCCAGTGCTATTTGCCCTGTGTATGACAATGGGAGCGCAATAGTGACTCTTCTTACCAGAAAACAACTTTTGCACGTAGGACCTGAAACTGCATAGGATTCAACTCCATTTCTGAATGGAAAACAAACACTAGCTCGCCTAACAAGAAACACACTCTGCTTTTGAGAAAAGAGCACTCTTCTATTCTTCTGTGTTTCTATATGGTCCAAACAGTGAGCTTGCTCAGAACAAAAGAACTGTGCTCCCTACACACAGGGGCCATATCTAGTTCAACTCTGCTTAGGAAACTGACAAGAACGGTAGCTCCTCTTCAGTCCAATACACTGTACTTCCTGGAAACAGATGCGATTGCTATTTGCACTGTGTATGGAAATGGGAGCGCAATAGTGACTTTCCTTACCAGAAAACAACTCTTGCTCATAGGACCAAAAACTGCATGTGATTCAACTCCATTTAGGACTGGGAAACAAAAGCTAGCTCGCCTTACAAGAAACACACTCTGCTTTTGAGAAAAGAGCACTCTTCTACTCTACTGTGTTTCCTATAGTGCCAGAACAGTGAGTTTGCTCAGAACAAAAGAACTGTGCTTCCTACAAATACGGCTATATCTAGTACAATTCTGCTTAGGAAACTGACAAGAACAGTAGATCCTCTGCAGTCCAATACACTGTATATGCTGGGAACAGACGCCAGTGCTATTTGCCCTGTGTATGAAAATGGGAGCGCAATAGTGACTCTTCTTACCAGAAAACAACTCTTGCTCGTAGGACAAGAAACTGCATGAGATTCAACTCCACTTAGGACTGGGAAACAAACACAGGCTCGCCTAACAAGAAACACACTCTGCTTTTGAGAAAAGAGCACTCTTCTACTCTACTGTGTTTCCTATGGCGTCCGAAGAGTGAGCTTGCTAAGAACAAAAAAACTGTGCTTCCTACCCACAGGGGCCATATCTAGTTCAACTCTGCTTAGGAAACTGACAAGAACGGTACCTCCTCTTCAGTCCAATACACTGTACTAGGTGGGAACAGACGCAAGTCCTATTTGTACTGTGTATGGCAATAGGAGCGCAATAGTGACTCTTATTATCAGAAAACACCTCTTGCTCGTAGGACCAGAAACTGCATGGGATTCAACTCCATTTCTGACTGGGGAACAAACACTAGCTCGCCTTACAAGAAACACACTCTGCTTTTGTGAAAAGAGCACTCTTCTATTCTTCTGTGTTTCTATATGGTCAGAACAGTGAGCTTGCTCAGAACAAAAGAACTGTGCTCCCTACACACAGGGGCCATATCTAGTTCAACTCTGCTTAGGAAACTGACAAGAACAGTAGCTCCGCTTCAGTCCAATACACTGTACTTCCTGGGAACAGATGCGATTGCTATTTGCACTGTGTATGGAAATGGGAGTGCAATAGTGACTTTCCTTATCAGAAAAAAACTCTTGCTCATAGGACCAAAAACAGCATGTGATTCAACTCCATTTAGGACTGGGAAACAAATGCTAGCTCGCCTTACAAGAAACACACTCTGCTTTTGAGAAAAGAGCACTCTTCTACTCTACTGTGTTTCCTATAGGGCCAGAACAGTGAGTTTGCTCAGAACAAGAGAACTGTGCGTCCTACAAATACGGCTATATCTAGTACAATTCTGCTTAGGAAACTGACAAGAACAGTAGATCCTCTTCAGTCCAATACATTGTATATGCTGGGAACAGACGCCAGTGCTATTTGCCCTGTGTATGACAATGGGAGCGCAATAGTGACTCTTCTTACCAGAAAACAACTCTTGCTCGTAGGAAAAGAAACTGCATGTGATTCAACTCCATTTAGGACTGGGAAACAAACGCTAGCTCTCCTTACAAGAAACACACTCTGCTTTTGAAAAAAGAGCACTCTTCTGCTCTACTGTGTTTCCTATGGGGTCCGAACAGTGAGCTTGCTCAGAACAAAAGAACTGTGCTTCCTACACACACGGGCCACATCTAGTTCAACTCTGATTACGAAACTGACAAGAAGGGTACCTCCTCTTCAGTCCAATACACTGTACTAGCAGTGAACAGACGCGAGTCCTATTTGTACTGTGTATGGAAATAGGAGCGCAATAGTTACTCTTCTTATCAGAAAACACCTCTTCCTCGTAGGACCAGAAACTGCATGGGATTCAACTCCATTTCTGACTGGGGAACAAACACTAGCTCGCCTTACAAGAAACACACTCTGCTTTTGAGAAAAGAGCACTCTTCTACTCGACTGTGTATCCTATGTGGTCCGAACAGTGAGCTTGCTCAGAACAAAAGAACTGTGCTTCCTACACACACGGGACATATCTAGTTCAACTCTGCTTAGCAAACTGACAAGAACAGTAGCTCCGCTTCAGTCTAATACACTGTACTTCCTGGGAACAGATGCGAGTGCTATTTGCACTGTGTATGGAAATGGGAGAGCAATAGTGACTCTTCTTACCAGAAAACAACTCTTGCTCGTAGGACAAGAAACTGCATGTGATTCAACTCCATTTAGGACTGGGAAACAAACGCTAGCTCGCCTTACAAGAAACACACTCTGCTTTTGAGAAAAGAGCACTCTTCTACTCTACTGTGTTCCCTATGGGGTCCGAACAGTGAGCTTGCTCAGATCAAAAGAACTGTGCATCCTACACACATGGGCAATATCAAGTTCAACTCTGCTTAGGAAACTGACAAGAACAGTAGCTCCTCTTCAGTCCAATACACTGTACTTGCTGTGAACAGACGCGAGTGCTATTTGCACTGTGTATGGCAAAGGGAGCACAATAGTGACTATTCTTACCAGAAAACAATTCTTGCTCGTAGGACCAAAAACTGCATGTGATTCAACTCCATTTAGGACTGGGAAACAAACGCTAGCTCGCCTTACAAGAAACACACTCTGCTTTTGAGAAAAGAGCAGTCTTCTATTCTACTGTGGTTCATATGTGGTCCGAGAATTGAGCTTGCTCAGAACCAAAGAACTGTGCTTCGTACACACATGGGCCATATCTCGTTCAACTCTGCTTAGGAAACAGACAAGAACGGTAGCTCCTCTTCAGTCCAATACACTGTACTAGCTGGGAACAGACGCGAGTCCTATTTGCACTGTGTATGGCAATATTAGCGCAATAGTGACTCTTCTCATCGGAAAACACCTCTTGCTCGTAGGACCAGAAACTGCATGGGATTCAACTCCATTTCTGACTGGGGAACAAACACGAGCTCGCTTTACAAGAAACACACTCTGCTTTTGAGAAAAGAGCGCTCTTCTATTCTTCTGTGTTTCTATGTGGTCCAAACAGTGAGCTTGCTCAGAACAAAACAACTGTGCTCCCTACACACAGGGGCCATATCCACTTCAACTCTGCTTAGGAAACTGACAAGAACAGTAGCTCCGCTTCAGTCCAATACACTGTACTTCCTGGGAACAGATGCGAGTGCTATTTGCACTGTGTATCGAAATGGGAGCTCAATAGTGACTTTCCTTACCAGAAAACAACTCTTGCTCGTAGGACCAAAAACTGCATGTGATTCAACTCCATTTAGGAATGGGAAACAAACGCTAGCTCGCCTTACAGGAAACACACTCTGCTTTTGAGAAAAGAGCAGTCTTCTACTCTACTGTGTTTCCTATAGGGCCAGAACAGTGAGCTTGCTCAGAACAAAAGAACTGTGCATCATACAAATACGGCCATATCTAGTTCAATTCTGCTTAGGACACTGAAAAGAACAGTAGATCCTCTTCAGTCCAATACACTGTACATGCTGGGAACAGACGCCAGTGCTATTTGCCCTGTGTATGACAATGGGATCGCAAGAGTGACTCTTCTTACCAGAAAACAACTCTTGTTCGTAGGACAATAAACTGCATGTGTTTCAACTCCGTTTAGGAATGGGAAACAAACGCTAGATTTTCTTACAAGAAACACAATCTGCTTTTGAGAAAAGACTCTTCTACTCGACTGTTTTTCCTATGGTGTCCGAACAGTGAGGTTGGTCAGAAAAAAAGAACTGTGCTTTCTACACACAGGGGCCATATCTAGTTCAACTCTGCTTAGGAAACTGACAAGAACAGTAGCTCCGCTTCAGTCCAATACACTGTACTTGCTGGGAACAGATGCGAGTGCTATTTGCACTGTGTATGGAAATGGGAGCTCAATAGTGACTTTCCTTACCAGAAAACAACTCTTGCTGGTAGTACCAGAAACTGCATGGGATTCAACTCCATTTAGGACTGGGAAACAAACGCTAGCTCGCCTTACAAGAAACACACTCTGCTTTTGAGAAAAGAGCAGTATTCTATTCTACTGTGGTTCATATGGGGTCGGAACGTTGAGCTTGCTCAGAACAAAAGAACTGTGCTTCCTACACACACGGGCCATATCTAGTTCAACTCTGCTTAGGAAACTGACAAGAACAGTAGCTCCTCTTCAGTCCAATACACTGTACATGCTGGAACAGACGCCAGTGCTATTTGCACTGTGTGTGGCAATGGGAGCGCAATAGTGACTTTGCTTACGAGAAAACAACTCTTGCTCATAGGACCAAAAACTGCATGGGATTCAACTCCATTTAGGACTGGGAAACAAACGCTAGCTCGCCTTACAAGAAACACACTCTGCTTTTGAGAAAAGAGCACTCTTCTATTCTACTATGGTTCATATGGGGTCCGAACACTGAGCTTGCTCAGAACAAAAGAACTGTGCTTCCTACACACACGGGCCATATCTAGTTCAACTCTGCTTAGGAAACTGACAAGAACAGTAGCTCCTCTTCAGTCCAATACACTGTACTTGCTGGGAACAGACACGAGTGCTATTTGAACTGTGTATGGCAATGGGAGTGCAATAGTGTCTTTCCTTACCAGAAAACAACTCTTGCTCGTAGGACCAAAAACTGTATGTGATTCAACTCCATTTAGGACTGGGAAACAAACACTAGCTCGCCTGACAAGAAACACACTCTGCTTTTGAGAAAAGAGCACTCTTCTACTCTAAAGTGTTTTCTATGGGGACCGAACATTGAGCTTGCTCAGAACAAAAGAACTGTGCTTCCTACACACAGGGGCCATATCTAGTTCAGCTCTGCTTAGGAAACTGACAAGAACAGTAGCTCTGCTTCAGTCCAATACACTGTACTTGCTGGGAACAGACGCCAGTGCTATTTGCCCTGTGTATGGCAATGGGAGCATGATAGTGACTCTTCTTACCAGAAAACAACTCTTGCTCGTAGGACCAGAAACTGCATGGGATTCAACTCCATTTCTGACTGGGAAACAAACACTAGCTCGCATTACAAGAAACACACTCTCCTTTTGAGAAAAGAGCACTCTTCTACTCTAATGTGTTTCCCATGGGGTCCGAATAGTGAGCTTGCTCAGAACAAAAGAACTGTGCTTCCTACACACAGGGGCCATATCTAGCTCAACTCTGCTTAGGAAACTGACAAGAACAGTATCTCCTTTTCAGTCCAATACACTGTACTTGCTGGGAACAGACACGAGTGCTATTTGCACTGTGTATGGAAATTGGAACTCAATAGTGACTTTTCTTACCAGAAACAACTCTTGCTCGTAGGACCAAAAACTGCATGTGATTCAACTCCATTTAGGACTGGGAAACAAACACTAGCTCGCCATACAAGAAACACACTCTGCTTTTGAGAAAAGAGCACTCTTCTACTCTACTGTGTTTCCTATAGGACCAGAACCGTGAGCTTGCTCAGAACAAAAGAACTGTGCTTCATACAAACACTGCCATATCTAGTTCAATTCTGCTAAGGAAACTGAAAAGAACAGTAGATCCTCTTCAGTCCAATACACTGTACATGCTGGGAACAGACGCCAGTGCTATTTGCCCTGTGTATGACAATGGGAGCGCCATAGTGACTCTTCTTACCAGAAAACAACTCTTGCTCGTAGGACAAGAAACTGCATGTGTTTAAACTCCATTTAGGACTGGGAAACAAACGCTAGCTTGCCTTAAAAGAAACTCACTCTGCTTTTGAGAAAAGAGCACTCTTCTACTCTACTGTGTTTCCTATGGGGTCCGAACAGTGAGCTTGCTCAGAAAAAAAGAACTGTGCTTTCTACACACAGGGGCCATATCTAGTTCAACTCTGCTTAGTAAACTGACAAGAACAGTAGCTGCGCTTCAGTCCAGTACACTGTACTTGCTGGGAACAGACGCGAGTGCTATTTACACTGTATATGGCAATGGGAGCGCAATAGTGACTTTTTTTTTTACCAGAAAACACCTCTTGCTCATAGGACCAGAAAACTGCATGGGATTCAACTCCATTTAGGACTGGGAAACAAACGCTAGCTCGCCTTACAAGAAACACACTCTGCTTTTGAGAAAAGAGCACTCTTCTACTCTACTGTGTCTTCTATAGGGATAGAACAGTGAGTTTCCTCAGAACAAAAGAACTGTGCTTCCTACAAATACGGCCATATCTAGTTCAATTCTGCTTAGGAAACTGACAAGAACAGTAGCTCCTCTTCAGTCCAATACACTGTACTTGCTTGGAACAGACGCGAGTGCTATTTACACTGTATATGGCAATGGGAGCGCAATAGTGACTCTTCTTACCAGAAAACAACTCTTACTCATAGGACAAGAAACTGCATTTGATTCAACTCCATTTAGGTCTGGGAAACAAACGCTAGCTCGCCTTACAAGAAACACACTCTGCTTTTGAGAAAAGAGCAGTATTCTATTCTACTGTGGTTCATATGGGGTCGGAACGTTGAGCTTGCTCAGAACAAAAGAACTGTGCTTCCTACACACACGGGACATATCTAGTTCAACTCTGCTTAGGAAACTGACAAGAACAGTAGCTCCTCTTCAGTCCAATACACTGTACATGCTGGAACAGACGCCAGTGCTATTTGCACTGTGTGTGGCAATGGGAGCGCAATAGTGACTTTGCTTACGAGAAAACAACTCTTGCTCATAGGAGCAAAAACTGCATGTGATTCAACTCCATTTAGGACTGGGAAACAAATGCTAGAAGCTCGCCTTACAAGAAACACACTCTGCTTTTGAGAAAAGAGCACTCTTCTATTCTACTATGGTTCATATGGGGTCTGAACAATGAGCTTGCTCAGAACAAAAGAACTGTGCTTCCTACACACACGGGCCATATCTAGTTCAACTCTGCTTAGGAAACTGACAAGAACAGTAGCTCCTCTTCAGTCCAATACACTGTACTAGCTGGGAACAGACGCGAGTCCTATTTGTACTGTGTATGGAAATAGGAGCGCAATAGTTACTCTTCTTATCAGAAAACACCTCTTCCTCGTAGGACCAGAAACTGCATGGGATTCAAATCCATTTCTGACTGGGGAACAAACACTAGCTCACCTTACAAGAAACCCACTCTGCTTTTGAGAAAAGAGCACTCTTCTACTCGACTGTGTATCCTATGTGGTCCGAACAGTGAGCTTGCTCAAAACAAAAGAACTGTGCTTCCTACACACACGGGACATATCTAGTTCAACTCTGCTTAGCAAACTGACAAGAACAGTAGCTCCGCTTCAGTCCAATACACTGCACTTCCTGGGAACAGATGCGAGTGCTATTTGCACTGTGTATGGAAATGGGAGAGCAATAGTGACTCTTCTTACCAGAAAAAAACTCTTGCTCGTAGGACCAGAAACTGCATGTGATTCAACTCCATTTAGGACTGGGAAACAAACGCTAGCTCGCCTTACAAGAAACACACTCTGCTTTTGAGAAAAGAGCACTCTTCTATTCTACTGTGGTTCATATGGGGTCCGAACATTGAGCTTGCTCAGACCAAAGAACTGTGCTTCCTACACACACGGGCCATATCTAGTTCACTCTGCTTAGGAAAGTGACAAGAACAGTAGCTTCGCTTCAGTCCAATACACTGTACTTTCTGGGAACAGGCGCGAGTGCTATTTGCACTGTGTATGACAATGGGAGCGCAACAGTGACTCTTTTTACCAGAAAACATCTCTTGCTCGTAGGACAAGAAACTGCATGTGATTCAACTCCATTTAGGACTGGGAATCAAACGCTAGCTCGCCTTACAAGAAACACACTCTGCTATTGAGAAAAGAGCACTCTTCTACTCTACTGTGTTTCTTATGGTGTCCGAACAGTGTGCTTGCTCAGAACAAAAGAACTTTGCTTCCTCCACACATGGGCCATATCTAGTTCAACTCTGCTTAGGAAACTGACAAGAACAGTAGCTCCTCTTCAGTCCAATACACTGTACTTGCTGTGAACAGACGCGAGTGCTATTTGCACTGTGTATGGCAAAGGGAGCGCAATAGTGACTTTCCTTACCAGAAAACAACTCTTGCTCGTAGGACCAAAAACTGCATGTGATTCAACTTCATTTAGGACTGGGAAACAAACGCTAGCTCGCCTTACAAGAAACACACTCTGCTTTTGAGAAAAGAGCAGTCTTCTATTCTACTGTGGTTCATATGGGGTCCGAACATTGAGCTTGCTCAGAACAAAAGAACTTGGCTTCCTACACACATGGGCCATATCTAGTTCAACTCTGCTTAGGAAACTGACAAGAACTGTAGCTCCTCTTCAGTCCAATACACTGTACTTGCTGGGAACAGACGCGAGTGCTATTTGCACTGTGTATGGCAATGGGAGCACAATAGTGACTTTGATTACGAGAAAACAACTCTTGCTAGTAGGACCAAAAACTGCATGTGATTCAACTCCATTTAGGACTGGGATACAAACACTAGCTCTCCTTACAAGAAACACACTCTGCTTTTGAGAAAAGAGCAGTCTTCTATTCTACTGTGGTTCATATGGGGTCCGAACTTTGAGCTTACTCAGAACAAAAGAACTGTACTTTCTACACACACGGGACATATCTAGTTCAACTCTGCTTAGGAAACTGACAAGAACAGTAGATCCTCTTCAGTCCAATACACTGTACATGCTGGGAACAGACGCCAGTGATATTTGCCCTGTGTATGACAATGGGATCGCAATAGTGACTCTTCTTACCAGAAAACAACTCTTGCTCGTAGGACAATAAACTGCATGTGTTTCAACTCCATTTAGGACTGGGAAACAAACGCTAGATCGCCTTACAAGAAACACACTCTGCTTTTGAAAAAAGAGCACTCTTCTACTCGACTGTTTTTCCTATGGTGTCCGAACAGTGAGGTTGGTCAGAAAAAAAGAACTGTGCTTTCTACACACAGGGGCCATATCTAGTTCAACTCTACATAGGAAACTGACAAGAACAGTAGCTCCACTTCAGTCCAATACACTGTATTTGCTGGGAAGAGATGCGAGGGCTATTTGCACTGTGTATGGAAATGGGAGCGTAATAGTGACTTTCATTACCAGAAAACAACTCTTGCTGGTAGGACCAGAAACTGCATGGGATTCAACTCCATTTAGGACTGGGAAACAAACGCTAGCTCGCCTTACAAGAAACACACTCTGCTTTTGAGAAAAGAGCACTCTTCTTCTCTACTGTGTTTCCTATAGGGCCAGAACAGTGAGTTTGCTCAGAACAAAAGAACTGTGCTTCCTACAAATACGGCCATATCTAGTTCAATTCTGCTTAGGAAACTGACAAGAACAGTAGATCCTCTTCAGGCCAATACACTGTACATGCTGGGAACAGACGCCAGTGCTATTTGCCCTGTGTCTGACATTGGGAGCGCAATAGTGACTTTCCTTACCAGAAAACAACTCTTGCTCGTAGGACCAAAAACAGGATGAGATTCAACTCCATTTAGGACTGGGAAACAAACGCTAGCTTGCCTTACAAGAAACACACTATTCTTTTGAGAAAAGAGCACTCTTCTGCTCTACTGTGTTTCCTATGGGGTCCGAACAGTGAGCTTGCTCAGAACAAAAGAACTGTGCTTCCTACAAATACGGCCATATCTAGTTCAACTCTGCTTAGGAAACTGACAAGAACAGTAGCTCCTCTTCAGTCCAATACACTGTACTAGCTGGGAACAGACGAGAGTCCTATTTGTACTGTGTATAGAAATAGGAGCGCAATAGTGACTCTTCTTATCAGAAAACACCTCTTCCTCGTAGGAACAAAAACTGCATGGGATTCAACTCCATTTCTGAATGGGTAACAAACACTAGCTCGCCTTACAAGAAACACACTCTGCTTTTGAGAAAAGAGCACTCTTCTACTCTTCTCTGTTTCCTATGTGGTCCGAAGAGTGAGCTTGCTCAGAACAAAAGAACTGTGCTTCCTACACACAGGGGCCATATCTAGTTCAACTCTGCTTAGCAAAGTGACAAGAACAGTAGCTCCGCTTCAGTCCAATACACTGTACTTCCTGGGAACATATGCGAGTGCTATTTGCACTGTGTATGGAAATGGGAGCACAATAGTGACTTTCCTTACCAGAAAACAACTCTTGCTCGTAGTACCAAAAAATGCATGTGATTCAACTCCATTTAGGACTGTGAAACAAACGCTAGCTCTCCTTACAAGAAACACACTCTGCTTTTGATAAAAGAGCACTCTTCTACTCTACTGTGTTTCCTATAGGGCCAGAACAGTGAGTTTACTCAGAACAAAATTACTGTGCTTCCTACAAATACGGCCATATCTAGTTCAATTCTGCTTAGGAAACTGACAAGAACAGTAGATCCTCTTCAGTCCAATACACTGTACATGCTGGGAACAGACGCCAGTGCTATTTGCCCTATGTATGACAATGGGAGCGCAACAGTGACTCTTTTTACCAGAAAACAACTCTTGCTCGTAGGACAAGAAACTGCATGTGATTCAACTCCATTTAGGACTGGGAAATAAACGCTAGCTCGCCTTACAAGAAACACACTCTGCTTTTGAGAATAGAGCACTCTTCTACTCTACTGTGTTTCCTATGGTGTCCGAACAGTGAGCTTGCTCAGAACAAAAGAACTGTGCTTCCTACACACACGGTCCATATCTAGTTCAACTCTGCTTAGGAAACTGACAAGAACAGTAGCTCCGCTTCAGTCCAATACACTGTACTTGCTGGGAACAGACGCGAGTGCTATTTACACTGTATATGGCAATGGGAGCGCAATAGTGACTCTTCTTACCAGAAAACAACTCTTGCCCGTAGGACAAGAAACTGCATGTGATTCAACTCCATTTAGGACTGGGAAACAAATGCTAGCTCGCCTTACAAGAAACACACTCTGCTTTTGAGAAAAGAGCACTCTTCTACTCTTCTGTGTTTCCTATGTGGTCCGATCAGTGAGCTTGCTCAGAACAAAAGAACTGTGCTTCCTACACACAGGGGCCATATCTAGTTCAACTCTGCTTAGCAAACTGAAGAGAACAGTAGCTCCGTTTCAGTCCAATACACCGTACTTGCTGGGAACAGATGCGAGTGCTATTTGCACTGTGTATGGAAATGGGGGCGCAATAGTGACTTTCCTTACCAGAAAACAACTCTTGCACATAGGACCAAAAACTGCATGTGATTACACTACATTTAGGACTGGAAAACAAACGCTAGCTCGCCTTACAAGAAACACACTCTGCTTTTGAGAAAAGAGCAGTATTCTATTCTACTATGGTTCATATGGGGTCCGAACACTGAGGTGCTCAGAACAAAAGAACTGTGCTTCCTACACACACGGGCCATATCTAGTTCAACTCTGCTTAGGAAACTGACAAGAACAGTAGCTCCTCTTCAGTCCAATACACTGTACTTGCTGGGAACAGACACGAGTGCTATTTGAACTGTGTATGGCAATGGGAGTGCAATAGTGACTTTCCTTACCAGAAAACAACTCTTGCTCGTAGGACCAAAAACTGTATGTGATTCAACTCCATTTAGGACTGGGAAACAAAAAGTAGCTCGCCTTACAAGAAACACACTCTGCTTTTGAGAAAAGAGCACTCTTCTACTCTAAAGTGTTCTCTATGGGGTCCGAACATTGAGCTTGCTCAGAACAAAAGAACTGTGCTTCCTACACACAGGGGCCATATCTAGTTCAGCTCTGCTTAGGAAACTGACAAGAACAGTAGCTCTGCTTCAGTCCAATACACTGTACATGCTGGGAACAGACGCCAGTGCTATTTGCCCTGTGTATGACAATGGGAGCGTGATAGTGACTCTTCTTAGAGAAAACAACTCTTCCTCGTAGGAACAGAAACTGCATGGGATTCAACTCCATTTCTGACTGGGAAAGAAACACTAGCTCACATTACAAGAACCAAACTCTCCTTTTGAGAAAAGAGCACTCTTCTACTCTAATGTGTTTCCTATGGGGTCCGAATAGTGAGCTTGCTCAGAACAAAAGAACTGTGCTTCCTACACACAGGGGCCATATCTAGTTCAACTCTGCTTAGGAAACTGACAAGAACAGTAGCTCCTCTTCAGTCCAATACACTGTACTTGCTGGGAACAGACGCGAGTGCTATTTGCACTGTGTATGAAATGGGAAATCAATAGTGACTTTCCTTACCAGAAACAACTCTTGCTCGTAGGACCAAAAACTGCATGTGATTCAACTCCATTTAGGACTGGGAAACAAACACTAGCTCGCCATACAAGAAACACACTCTGCTTTTGAGAAAAGAGCACTCTTCTACTCAACTGTGTTTCCAATAGGACCAGAACAGTGAGCTTGCTCAGAACAAAAGAACTGTGCTTCATACAAATACTGCCATATCTAGTTCAATTCTGCTAAGGAAACTGAAAAGAACAGTAGATCCTCTTCAGTCCAATACACTGTACATGCTGGGAACAGACACCAGTGCTATTTGCCCTGTGTATGACAATGGGAGCGCAATAGTGACTCTTCTTACCAGAAAACAACTCTTGCTCATAGGACAATAAACTGCATGTGTTTCAACTCCATTTAGGACTGGGAAACAAACGCTAGCTCGCCTTACAAGAAACACACTCTGCTTTTGAGAAAAGAGCACTCTTCTACTCTACTGTGTTTCCTATGGGGTCCGAACAGTGAGCTTGCTCAGAAAAAAAGAACTGTGCTTTCTCCACACAGGAGCCATATCTAGTTCAACTCTGCTTAGGAAACTGACAAGAACAGTAGCTCCGCTTCAGTCCAATACACTGTACTTGCTGGGAACAGACGCGAGTGCTATTTGCACTGTGTATGGCAAAGGGAGTGCAATAGTGACTTTCCTTACCAGAAAACAACTCTTGCTCGTAGGACCAAATACTGCATGTGATTCAACTCCATTTAGGACTGGGAAACAAACGCTAGCTCGCCTTACAAGAAACACACTCTGCTTTTGAGAAAAGAGCACTCTTGTACTCTACTGTGTTTCCTATAGGGCCAGAACAGTGAGCTTGCTCAGAACAAAAGAACTGTGCTTCATACAAATACGGCCATATCTAGTTCAATTCTGCTTAGGAAACGGAAAAGAACAGTAGATCCTCTTCAGTCCAATACACTGTACATGCTGGGAACAGACGCCAGTGCTATTTGCCCTGTGTATGACAATGGGATCGCAATAGTGACTCTTCTTACCAGAAAACAACTCTTGCTCTTAGGACAATAAACTGCATGTGTTTCAACTCAATTTATGACTGGGAAACAAACGCTAGATCGCCTTACAAGAAACACACTCTGCTTTTGAAAAAACAGCACTCTTCTACTCGACTGTTTTTCCTATGGTGTCCGAACAGTGAGGTTGGTCAGAAAAAAAGAACTGTGCTTTCTACTCACATGGGCCATGTCTAGTTCAACTCTGCTTAGGAAACTGACAAGAACAGTAGCTCCGCTTCAGTCCAATACACTGTACTTGCTGGGAACAGACGCGAGTGCTATTTGCAATGTGTATGGAAATGGGGGCGCAATAGTGACTTTCCTTACCAGAAAACAACTCTTGCTGGTAGGACCAGAAACTGCATGGGATTCAACTCCATTTAGGACTGGGAAACAAATGCTAGCTCGCCTTACAAGAAACACACTCTGCTTTTGAGAAAAGAGCACTCTTCTACTCCACTGTGTTTCCTATAGGGCCAGAACAGTGAGTTTGCTCAGAACAGAAGAACTGTGCTTCCTACAAATACGGCCATATCTAGTTCAATTCTGCTTAGGAAACTGACAAGAACAGTATATCCTCTTCAGTCCAATACACTGTACATGCTGGGAACAGACACCAGTGCTATTTGCCCTGTGTCTGACATTGGGAGCGCAATAGTGACTTTCCTTACCAGAAAACAACTCTTGCTCATAGGACCAAAAACAGGATGTGATTCAACTCCATTTAGTACTGGGAAACAAATGCTAGCTTGCCTTACAAGAAACACACTCTTCTTTTGAGAAAAGAGCACTCTTCTGCTCTACAGTGTTTCCTATGGGGTCCGAACAGTGAGCTTGCTCAGAACAAAAGAACTGTGCTTCCTACACACACGGGCCATATCTAGTTCAACTCTGCTTAGGAAACTGACAAGAACGGTAGCTCCTCTTCAGTCCAATACACTGTACTAGCTGGGAACAGACGAGAGTCCTATTTGTACTGTGTATAGAAATAGGAGCGCAATAGTGACTCTTCTTATCAGAAAACACCTCTTCCTCGTAGGAACAAAAACTGCATGGGATTCAACTCCATTTCTGACTGGGGAACAAACACTAGCTCGCCTTACAAGAAACACACTCTGCTTTTGAGAAAAGAGCACTCTTCTACTCTTCTCTGTTTCCTATGTGGTCCGAACAGTGAGCTTGCTCAGAACAAAAGAACTGTGCTTCCTACACACAGGGGCCATATCTAGTTCAACTCTGCTTAGCAAAGTGACAAGAACAGTAGCTCCGCTTCAGTCCAATACACTGTACTTCCTGGGAACATATGCGAGTGCTATTTGTACTGTGTATGGAAATGGGAGCGCAATAGTGACTTTCCTTACCAGAAAACAACTCTTGCTCGTAGTACCAAAAAATGCATGTGATTCAACTCCATTTAGGACTGGAAAACAAACGCTAGCTCTCCTTACAAGAAACACACTCTGCTTTTGAGAAAAGAGCACTCTTCTACTCCACTCTGTTTCCTATAGGGCCAGAACAGTGAGTTTGCTCAGAACAAAATTACTGTGCTTCCTACAAATACGGCCATATCTAGTTCAATTCTGCTTAGGAAACTGACAAGAACTGTACATCCTCTTCAGTCCAATACACTGTACATGCTGGGAACAGACGCCAGTGCTATTTGCCCTGTGTATGACAATGGGTGCGCAACAGTGACTCTTTTTACCAGAAAACAACTCTTGCTCGTAGGACAAGAAACTGCATGTGATTCAACTCCATGTAGGACTGGGAAACAAACGCTAGCTCGCCTTACAAGAAACACACTCTGCTTTTGAGAAAAGAGCACTCTTCTACTCTACTGTGTTTCCTATGGGGTCCGAACAGTGAGCTTGCTCAGAAAAAAAGAACTGTGCTTTCTCCACACAGGGGCCATATCTAGTTCAACTCTGCTTAGGAAACTGACAAGAACAGTAGCTCCGCTTCAGTCCAATACACTGTACTTGCTGGGAACAGACGCGAGTGCTATTTGCACTGTGTATGGCAAAGGGAGTGCAGTAGTGACTTTCCTTACCAGAAAACAACTCTTGCTCGTAGGACCAAAAACTGCATATGATTCAACTCCATTTAGGACTGGGAAACAAACGCTAGCTTGCCTTACAAGAAACACACTCTGCTTTTGAGAAAAGAGCACTCTTGTACTCTACTGTGTTTCCTATAGGGCCAGAACAGTGAGCTTGCTCAGAACAAAAGAACTGTGCTTCATACAAATACGGCCATATCTAGTTCAATTCTGCTTAGGAAACGGAAAAGAACAGTAGATCCTCTTCAGTCCAATACACTGTACATGCTGGGAACAGACGTCAGTGCTATTTGCCCTGTGTATGACAATGGGATCGCAATAGTGACTCTTCTTACCAGAAAACAACTCTTGCTCTTAGGACAATAAACTGCATGTGTTTCAACTCCATTTATGACTGGGAAACAAACGCTAGATCGCCTTACAAGAAACACACTCTGCTTTTGAAAAAAGAGCACTCTTCTACTCGACTGTTTTTCCTATGGTGTCCGAACAGTGAGGTTGGTCAGAAAAAAAGAACTGTGCTTTCTACACACAGGGGCCATGTCTAGTTCAACTCTGCTTAGGAAACTGACAAGAACAGTAGCTCCGCTTCAGTCCAATACACTGTACTTGCTGGGAACAGATGCGAGTGCTATTTGCACTGTGTATGGAAATGGGAGCGCAATAGTGACTTTCCTTACCAGAAAACAACTCTTGCTGGTAGGACCAGAAACTGCATGGGATTCAACTCCATTTAGGACTGGGAAACAAACGCTAGCTCGCCTTACAAGAAACACACTCTGCTTTTGAGAAAAGAGCACTCTTCTACTCTACTGTGTTTCCTATAGGGCCAGAACAGTGAGTTTGCTCAGAACAAAAGAACTGTGCTTCCTACAAATACGGCCATATCTAGTTCAATTCTGCTTAGGAAACTGACAAGAACAGTATATCCTCTTCAGTCCAATACACTGTACATGCTGGGAACAGACACCAGTGCTATTTGCCCTGTGTCTGACATTGGGAGCGCAATAGTGACTTTCCTTACCAGAAAACAACTCTTGCTCATAGGACCAAAAACAGGATGTGATTCAACTCCATTTAGTACTGGGAACCAAACGCTAGCTTGCCTTACAAGAAACACACTCTTCTTTTGAGAAAAGAGCACTCTTCTGTTCTACTGTGTTTCCTATGGGGTCCGAACAGTGAGCTTGCTCAGAACAAAAGAACTGTGCTTCCTACACACACGGGACATATCTAGTTCAACTCTGCTTAGGAAACTGACAAGAACGGTAGCTCCTCTTCAGTCCAATACACTGTACTAGCTGGGAACAGACGAGAGTCCTATTTGTACTGTGTATAGAAATAGGAGCGCAATAGTGACTCTTCTTATCAGAAAACACCTCTTCCTCGTAGGAACAAAAACTGCATGGGATTCAACTCCATTTCTGACTGGGGAACAAACACTAGCTCGCCTTACAAGAAACACACTCTGCTTTTGAGAAAAGAGCACTCTTCTACTCTTCTCTGTTTCCTATGTGGTCCGAACAGTGAGCTTGCTCAGAACAAAAGAACTGTGCTTCCTACACACAGGGGCCATATCTAGTTCAACTCTGCTTAGCAAAGTGACAAGAACAGTAGCTCCGCTTCAGTCCAATACACTGTACTTCCTGGGAACATATGCGAGTGCTATTTGTACTGTGTATGGAAATGGGAGCGCAATAGTGACTTTCTTTACCAGAAAACAACTCTTGCTCGTAGTACCAAAAAATGCATGTGATTCAACTCCATTTAGGACTGGGAAACAAACACTTGCTCTCCTTACAAGAAACACACTCTGCTTTTGAGAAAAGAGCACTCTTCTACTCCACTGTGTTTCCTATAGGGCCAGAACAGTGAGTTTGCTCAGAACAAAATTACTGTGCTTCCTACAAATACGGCCATATCTAGTTCAATTCTGCTTAGGAAACTGACAAGAACAGTAGATCCTCTTCAGTCCAATACACTGTACATGCTGGGAACAGACGCCAGTGCTATTTGCCCTGTGTATGACAATGGGAGCGCTACAGTGACTCTTTATACCAGAAAACAACTCTTGCTCGTAGGACAAGAAACTGCATGTGATTCAACTCCATTTAGGACTGGGAAACAAACGCTAGCTCGCCTTACAAGAAACACACTCTGCTTTTGAGAATAGAGCACTCTTCTACTCTACTGTGTTTCCTATGGTGTCCGAACAGTGAGCTTGCTCAGAACAAAAGAACTGTGCTTCCTACACACACGGTCCATATCTAGTTCAACTCTGCTTAGGAAACTGACAAGAACAGTAGCTCCTCTTCAGTCCAATACACTGTACTTGCTGTGAACAGACGCGAGTGCTATTTGCACTGTGTATGGCAAAGGGAGCGCAATAGTGACTTTCCTTACGAGAAAACAACTCTTGCTCGTAGGACCAAAAACTGCATGTGATTCAACTCCATTTAGGACTGGGAAACAAACGCTTGCTCGCCTTACAAGAAACACACTCTGCTTTTGAGAAAAGAGCAGTCTTCTATTCTACTGTGGTTCATATGGGGTCCGAACATTGAGCTTGCTCAGAACAAAAGAACTGGGCTTCCTACACACATGGGCCATATCTAGTTCAACTCTGCTTAGGAAAGTGACAAGAACAGTAGCTCCTCTTGAGTCCAATACACTGTACTTGCTGGGAACAGACGCGAGTGCTATTTGCACTGTGTATGGCAATGGGAGCGCAATAGTGACTTTGATTACGAGAAAACAACTCTTGCTCGTAGGACCAAAAACTGCATGTGATTCAACTCCATTTAGGACTGGGAAACAAACGCTAGCTCGCCTTACAAGAAACACACTCTGTTTTTGAGAAAAGAGCAGTCTTCTGTTCTACTGTGGTTCATATGGGGTCCGAACATTGAGCTTAATTAGAACAAAAGAACTGTGCTTCCTACACACACAGGACATATCTAGTTCAACTCTGCTTAGGAAACTGACAAGAACAGTAGCTCCGCTTCAGTCCAATACACTGTACTTGCTGGGAACAGACGCGAGTGCTATTTACACTGTATATGGCAATGGGAGCGCAATAGTGACTCTTCTTACCAGAAAACAACTCTTGCCCGTAGGACAAGAAACTGCATGTGATTCAACTCCATTTAGGACTGGGAAACAAATGCTAGCTCGCCTTACAAGAAACACACTCTGCTTTTGAGAAAAGAGCACTCTTCTACTCTTCTGTGTTTCCTATGTGGTCCGATCAGTGAGCTTGCTCAGAACAAAAGAACTGTGCTTCCTACACACAGGGGCCATATCTAGTTCAACTCTGCTTAGCAAACTGACAAGAACAGTAGCTCCGTTTCAGTCCAATACACCGTACTTGCTGGGAACAGATGCGAGTGCTATTTGCACTGTGTATGGAAATGGGGGCGCAATAGTGACTTTCCTTACCAGAAAACAACTCTTGCACATAGGACCAAAAACTGCATGTGATTACACTCCATTTAGGACTGGAAAACAAACGCTAGCTCGCCTTACAAGAAACACACTCTGCTTTTGAGAAAAGAGCAGTATTCTATTCTACTATGGTTCATATGGGGTCCGAACACTGAGGTGCTCAGAACAAAAGAACTGTGCTTCCTACACACACGGGCCATATCTAGTTCAACTCTGCTTAGGAAACTGACAAGAACAGTAGCTCCTCTTCAGTCCAATACACTGTACTTGCTGGGAACAGACACGAGTGCTATTTGAACTGTGTATGGCAATGGGAGTGCAATAGTGACTTTCCTTACCAGAAAACAACTCTTGCTCGTAGGACCAAAAACTGTATGTGATTCAACTCCATTTAGGACTGGGAAACAAAAAGTAGCTCGCCTTACAAGAAACACACTCTGCTTTTGAGAAAAGAGCACTCTTCTACTCTAAAGTGTTCTCTATGGGGTCCGAACATTGAGCTTGCTCAGAACAAAAGAACTGTGCTTCCTACACACAGGGGCCATATCTAGTTCAGCTCTGCTTAGGAAACTGACAAGAACAGTAGCTCTGCTTCAGTCCAATACACTGTACATGCTGGGAACAGACGCCAGTGCTATTTGCCCTGTGTATGACAATGGGAGCGTGATAGTGACTCTTCTTAGAGAAAACAACTCTTCCTCGTAGGAACAGAAACTGCATGGGATTCAACTCCATTTCTGACTGGGAAAGAAACACTAGCTCACATTACAAGAACCAAACTCTCCTTTTGAGAAAAGAGCACTCTTCTACTCTAATGTGTTTCCTATGGGGTCCGAATAGTGAGCTTGCTCAGAACAAAAGAACTGTGCTTCCTACACACAGGGGCCATATCTAGTTCAACTCTGCTTAGGAAACTGACAAGAACAGTAGCTCCTCTTCAGTCCAATACACTGTACTTGCTGGGAACAGACGCGAGTGCTATTTGCACTGTGTATGAAATGGGAAATCAATAGTGACTTTCCTTACCAGAAACAACTCTTGCTCGTAGGACCAAAAACTGCATGTGATTCAACTCCATTTAGGACTGGGAAACAAACACTAGCTCGCCATACAAGAAACACACTCTGCTTTTGAGAAAAGAGCACTCTTCTACTCAACTGTGTTTCCAATAGGACCAGAACAGTGAGCTTGCTCAGAACAAAAGAACTGTGCTTCATACAAATACTGCCATATCTAGTTCAATTCTGCTAAGGAAACTGAAAAGAACAGTAGATCCTCTTCAGTCCAATACACTGTACATGCTGGGAACAGACACCAGTGCTATTTGCCCTGTGTATGACAATGGGAGCGCAATAGTGACTCTTCTTACCAGAAAACAACTCTTGCTCATAGGACAATAAACTGCATGTGTTTCAACTCCATTTAGGACTGGGAAACAAACGCTAGCTCGCCTTACAAGAAACACACTCTGCTTTTGAGAAAAGAGCACTCTTCTACTCTACTGTGTTTCCTATGGGGTCCGAACAGTGAGCTTGCTCAGAAAAAAAGAACTGTGCTTTCTCCACACAGGAGCCATATCTAGTTCAACTCTGCTTAGGAAACTGACAAGAACAGTAGCTCCGCTTCAGTCCAATACACTGTACTTGCTGGGAACAGACGCGAGTGCTATTTGCACTGTGTATGGCAAAGGGAGTGCAATAGTGACTTTCCTTACCAGAAAACAACTCTTGCTCGTAGGACCAAATACTGCATGTGATTCAACTCCATTTAGGACTGGGAAACAAACGCTAGCTCGCCTTACAAGAAACACACTCTGCTTTTGAGAAAAGAGCACTCTTGTACTCTACTGTGTTTCCTATAGGGCCAGAACAGTGAGCTTGCTCAGAACAAAAGAACTGTGCTTCATACAAATACGGCCATATCTAGTTCAATTCTGCTTAGGAAACGGAAAAGAACAGTAGATCCTCTTCAGTCCAATACACTGTACATGCTGGGAACAGACGCCAGTGCTATTTGCCCTGTGTATGACAATGGGATCGCAATAGTGACTCTTATTACCAGAAAACAACTCTTGCTCTTAGGACAATAAACTGCATGTGTTTCAACTCAATTTATGACTGGGAAACAAACGCTAGATCGCCTTACAAGAAACACACTCTGCTTTTGAAAAAACAGCACTCTTCTACTCGACTGTTTTTCCTATGGTGTCCGAACAGTGAGGTTGGTCAGAAAAAAAGAACTGTGCTTTCTACTCACATGGGCCATGTCTAGTTCAACTCTGCTTAGGAAACTGACAAGAACAGTAGCTCCGCTTCAGTCCAATACACTGTACTTGCTGGGAACAGACGCGAGTGCTATTTGCAATGTGTATGGAAATGGGGGCGCAATAGTGACTTTCCTTACCAGAAAACAACTCTTGCTGGTAGGACCAGAAACTGCATGGGATTCAACTCCATTTAGGACTGGGAAACAAACGCTAGCTCGCCTTACAAGAAACACACTCTGCTTTTGAGAAAAGAGCACTCATCTACTCTACTGTGTTTCCTATAGGGCCAGAACAGTGAGTTTGCTCAGAACAGAAGAACTGTGCTTCCTACAAATACGGCCATATCTAGTTCAATTCTGCTTAGGAAACTGACAAGAACAGTATATCCTCTTCAGTCCAATACACTGTACATGCTGGGAACAGACACCAGTGCTATTTGCCCTGTGTCTGACATTGGGAGCGCAATAGTGACTTTCCTTACCAGAAAACAACTCTTGCTCATAGGACCAAAAACAGGATGTGATTCAACTCCATTTAGTACTGGGAAACAAATGCTAGCTTGCCTTACAAGAAACACACTCTTCTTTTGAGAAAAGAGCACTCTTCTGCTCTACAGTGTTTTCTATGGGGTCCGAACAGTGAGCTTGCTCAGAACAAAAGAACTGTGCTTCCTACACACACGGGCCATATCTAGTTCAACTCTGCTTAGGAAACTGACAAGAACGGTAGCTCCTCTTCAGTCCAATACACTGTACTAGCTGGGAACAGACGAGAGTCCTATTTGTACTGTGTATAGAAATAGGAGCGCAATAGTGACTCTTCTTATCAGAAAACACCTCTTCCTCGTAGGAACAAAAACTGCATGGGATTCAACTCCATTTCTGACTGGGGAACAAACACTAGCTCGCCTTACAAGAAACACACTCTGCTTTTGAGAAAAGAGCACTCTTCTACTCTTCTCTGTTTCCTATGTGGTCCGAACAGTGAGCTTGCTCAGAACAAAAGAACTGTGCTTCCTACACACAGGGGCCATATCTAGTTCAACTCTGCTTAGCAAAGTGACAAGAACAGTAGCTCCGCTTCAGTCCAATACACTGTACTAGCTGGGAACAGACGAGAGTCCTATTTGTACTGTGTATAGAAATAGGAGCGCAATAGTGACTCTTCTTATCAGAAAACACCTCTTCCTCGTAGGAACAAAAACTGCATGGGATTCAACTCCATTTCTGAATGGGTAACAAACACTAGCTCGCCTTACAAGAAACACACTCTGCTTTTGAGAAAAGAGCACTCTTCTACTCTTCTCTGTTTCCTATGTGGTCCGAAGAGTGAGCTTGCTCAGAACAAAAGAACTGTGCTTCCTACACACAGGGGCCATATCTAGTTCAACTCTGCTTAGCAAAGTGACAAGAACAGTAGCTCCGCTTCAGTCCAATACACTGTACTTCCTGGGAACATATGCGAGTGCTATTTGCACTGTGTATGGAAATGGGAGCACAATAGTGACTTTCCTTACCAGAAAACAACTCTTGCTCGTAGTACCAAAAAATGCATGTGATTCAACTCCATTTAGGACTGTGAAACAAACGCTAGCTCTCCTTACAAGAAACACACTCTGCTTTTGATAAAAGAGCACTCTTCTACTCTACTGTGTTTCCTATAGGGCCAGAACAGTGAGTTTACTCAGAACAAAATTACTGTGCTTCCTACAAATACGGCCATATCTAGTTCAATTCTGCTTAGGAAACTGACAAGAACAGTAGATCCTCTTCAGTCCAATACACTGTACATGCTGGGAACAGACGCCAGTGCTATTTGCCCTATGTATGACAATGGGAGCGCAACAGTGACTCTTTTTACCAGAAAACAACTCTTGCTCGTAGGACAAGAAACTGCATGTGATTCAACTCCATTTAGGACTGGGAAATAAACGCTAGCTCGCCTTACAAGAAACACACTCTGCTTTTGAGAATAGAGCACTCTTCTACTCTACTGTGTTTCCTATGGTGTCCGAACAGTGAGCTTGCTCAGAACAAAAGAACTGTGCTTCCTACACACACGGTCCATATCTAGTTCAACTCTGCTTAGGAAACTGACAAGAACAGTAGCTCCGCTTCAGTCCAATACACTGTACTTGCTGGGAACAGACGCGAGTGCTATTTACACTGTATATGGCAATGGGAGCGCAATAGTGACTCTTCTTACCAGAAAACAACTCTTGCCCGTAGGACAAGAAACTGCATGTGATTCAACTCCATTTAGGACTGGGAAACAAATGCTAGCTCGCCTTACAAGAAACACACTCTGCTTTTGAGAAAAGAGCACTCTTCTACTCTTCTGTGTTTCCTATGTGGTCCGATCAGTGAGCTTGCTCAGAACAAAAGAACTGTGCTTCCTACACACAGGGGCCATATCTAGTTCAACTCTGCTTAGCAAACTGAAGAGAACAGTAGCTCCGTTTCAGTCCAATACACCGTACTTGCTGGGAACAGATGCGAGTGCTATTTGCACTGTGTATGGAAATGGGGGCGCAATAGTGACTTTCCTTACCAGAAAACAACTCTTGCACATAGGACCAAAAACTGCATGTGATTACACTACATTTAGGACTGGAAAACAAACGCTAGCTCGCCTTACAAGAAACACACTCTGCTTTTGAGAAAAGAGCAGTATTCTATTCTACTATGGTTCATATGGGGTCCGAACACTGAGGTGCTCAGAACAAAAGAACTGTGCTTCCTACACACACGGGCCATATCTAGTTCAACTCTGCTTAGGAAACTGACAAGAACAGTAGCTCCTCTTCAGTCCAATACACTGTACTTGCTGGGAACAGACACGAGTGCTATTTGAACTGTGTATGGCAATGGGAGTGCAATAGTGACTTTCCTTACCAGAAAACAACTCTTGCTCGTAGGACCAAAAACTGTATGTGATTCAACTCCATTTAGGACTGGGAAACAAAAAGTAGCTCGCCTTACAAGAAACACACTCTGCTTTTGAGAAAAGAGCACTCTTCTACTCTAAAGTGTTCTCTATGGGGTCCGAACATTGAGCTTGCTCAGAACAAAAGAACTGTGCTTCCTACACACAGGGGCCATATCTAGTTCAGCTCTGCTTAGGAAACTGACAAGAACAGTAGCTCTGCTTCAGTCCAATACACTGTACATGCTGGGAACAGACGCCAGTGCTATTTGCCCTGTGTATGACAATGGGAGCGTGATAGTGACTCTTCTTAGAGAAAACAACTCTTCCTCGTAGGAACAGAAACTGCATGGGATTCAACTCCATTTCTGACTGGGAAAGAAACACTAGCTCACATTACAAGAACCAAACTCTCCTTTTGAGAAAAGAGCACTCTTCTACTCTAATGTGTTTCCTATGGGGTCCGAATAGTGAGCTTGCTCAGAACAAAAGAACTGTGCTTCCTACACACAGGGGCCATATCTAGTTCAACTCTGCTTAGGAAACTGACAAGAACAGTAGCTCCTCTTCAGTCCAATACACTGTACTTGCTGGGAACAGACGCGAGTGCTATTTGCACTGTGTATGAAATGGGAAATCAATAGTGACTTTCCTTACCAGAAACAACTCTTGCTCGTAGGACCAAAAACTGCATGTGATTCAACTCCATTTAGGACTGGGAAACAAACACTAGCTCGCCATACAAGAAACACACTCTGCTTTTGAGAAAAGAGCACTCTTCTACTCAACTGTGTTTCCAATAGGACCAGAACAGTGAGCTTGCTCAGAACAAAAGAACTGTGCTTCATACAAATACTGCCATATCTAGTTCAATTCTGCTAAGGAAACTGAAAAGAACAGTAGATCCTCTTCAGTCCAATACACTGTACATGCTGGGAACAGACACCAGTGCTATTTGCCCTGTGTATGACAATGGGAGCGCAATAGTGACTCTTCTTACCAGAAAACAACTCTTGCTCATAGGACAATAAACTGCATGTGTTTCAACTCCATTTAGGACTGGGAAACAAACGCTAGCTCGCCTTACAAGAAACACACTCTGCTTTTGAGAAAAGAGCACTCTTCTACTCTACTGTGTTTCCTATGGGGTCCGAACAGTGAGCTTGCTCAGAAAAAAAGAACTGTGCTTTCTCCACACAGGAGCCATATCTAGTTCAACTCTGCTTAGGAAACTGACAAGAACAGTAGCTCCGCTTCAGTCCAATACACTGTACTTGCTGGGAACAGACGCGAGTGCTATTTGCACTGTGTATGGCAAAGGGAGTGCAATAGTGACTTTCCTTACCAGAAAACAACTCTTGCTCGTAGGACCAAATACTGCATGTGATTCAACTCCATTTAGGACTGGGAAACAAACGCTAGCTCGCCTTACAAGAAACACACTCTGCTTTTGAGAAAAGAGCACTCTTGTACTCTACTGTGTTTCCTATAGGGCCAGAACAGTGAGCTTGCTCAGAACAAAAGAACTGTGCTTCATACAAATACGGCCATATCTAGTTCAATTCTGCTTAGGAAACGGAAAAGAACAGTAGATCCTCTTCAGTCCAATACACTGTACATGCTGGGAACAGACGCCAGTGCTATTTGCCCTGTGTATGACAATGGGATCGCAATAGTGACTCTTCTTACCAGAAAACAACTCTTGCTCTTAGGACAATAAACTGCATGTGTTTCAACTCAATTTATGACTGGGAAACAAACGCTAGATCGCCTTACAAGAAACACACTCTGCTTTTGAAAAAACAGCACTCTTCTACTCGACTGTTTTTCCTATGGTGTCCGAACAGTGAGGTTGGTCAGAAAAAAAGAACTGTGCTTTCTACTCACATGGGCCATGTCTAGTTCAACTCTGCTTAGGAAACTGACAAGAACAGTAGCTCCGCTTCAGTCCAATACACTGTACTTGCTGGGAACAGACGCGAGTGCTATTTGCAATGTGTATGGAAATGGGGGCGCAATAGTGACTTTCCTTACCAGAAAACAACTCTTGCTGGTAGGACCAGAAACTGCATGGGATTCAACTCCATTTAGGACTGGGAAACAAATGCTAGCTCGCCTTACAAGAAACACACTCTGCTTTTGAGAAAAGAGCACTCTTCTACTCCACTGTGTTTCCTATAGGGCCAGAACAGTGAGTTTGCTCAGAACAGAAGAACTGTGCTTCCTACAAATACGGCCATATCTAGTTCAATTCTGCTTAGGAAACTGACAAGAACAGTATATCCTCTTCAGTCCAATACACTGTACATGCTGGGAACAGACACCAGTGCTATTTGCCCTGTGTCTGACATTGGGAGCGCAATAGTGACTTTCCTTACCAGAAAACAACTCTTGCTCATAGGACCAAAAACAGGATGTGATTCAACTCCATTTAGTACTGGGAAACAAATGCTAGCTTGCCTTACAAGAAACACACTCTTCTTTTGAGAAAAGAGCACTCTTCTGCTCTACAGTGTTTCCTATGGGGTCCGAACAGTGAGCTTGCTCAGAACAAAAGAACTGTGCTTCCTACACACACGGGCCATATCTAGTTCAACTCTGCTTAGGAAACTGACAAGAACGGTAGCTCCTCTTCAGTCCAATACACTGTACTAGCTGGGAACAGACGAGAGTCCTATTTGTACTGTGTATAGAAATAGGAGCGCAATAGTGACTCTTCTTATCAGAAAACACCTCTTCCTCGTAGGAACAAAAACTGCATGGGATTCAACTCCATTTCTGACTGGGGAACAAACACTAGCTCGCCTTACAAGAAACACACTCTGCTTTTGAGAAAAGAGCACTCTTCTACTCTTCTCTGTTTCCTATGTGGTCCGAACAGTGAGCTTGCTCAGAACAAAAGAACTGTGCTTCCTACACACAGGGGCCATATCTAGTTCAACTCTGCTTAGCAAAGTGACAAGAACAGTAGCTCCGCTTCAGTCCAATACACTGTACTTCCTGGGAACATATGCGAGTGCTATTTGTACTGTGTATGGAAATGGGAGCGCAATAGTGACTTTCCTTACCAGAAAACAACTCTTGCTCGTAGTACCAAAAAATGCATGTGATTCAACTCCATTTAGGACTGGAAAACAAACGCTAGCTCTCCTTACAAGAAACACACTCTGCTTTTGAGAAAAGAGCACTCTTCTACTCCACTCTGTTTCCTATAGGGCCAGAACAGTGAGTTTGCTCAGAACAAAATTACTGTGCTTCCTACAAATACGGCCATATCTAGTTCAATTCTGCTTAGGAAACTGACAAGAACTGTACATCCTCTTCAGTCCAATACACTGTACATGCTGGGAACAGACGCCAGTGCTATTTGCCCTGTGTATGACAATGGGTGCGCAACAGTGACTCTTTTTACCAGAAAACAACTCTTGCTCGTAGGACAAGAAACTGCATGTGATTCAACTCCATTTAGGACTGGGAAACAAACGCTAGCTCGCCTTACAAGAAACACACTCTGCTTTTGAGAAAAGAGCACTCTTCTACTCTACTGTGTTTCCTATGGGGTCCGAACAGTGAGCTTGCTCAGAAAAAAAGAACTGTGCTTTCTCCACACAGGGGCCATATCTAGTTCAACTCTGCTTAGGAAACTGACAAGAACAGTAGCTCCGCTTCAGTCCAATACACTGTACTTGCTGGGAACAGACGCGAGTGCTATTTGCACTGTGTATGGCAAAGGGAGTGCAGTAGTGACTTTCCTTACCAGAAAACAACTCTTGCTCGTAGGACCAAAAACTGCATATGATTCAACTCCATTTAGGACTGGGAAACAAACGCTAGCTTGCCTTACAAGAAACACACTCTGCTTTTGAGAAAAGAGCACTCTTGTACTCTACTGTGTTTCCTATAGGGCCAGAACAGTGAGCTTGCTCAGAACAAAAGAACTGTGCTTCATACAAATACGGCCATATCTAGTTCAATTCTGCTTAGGAAACGGAAAAGAACAGTAGATCCTCTTCAGTCCAATACACTGTACATGCTGGGAACAGACGTCAGTGCTATTTGCCCTGTGTATGACAATGGGATCGCAATAGTGACTCTTCTTACCAGAAAACAACTCTTGCTCTTAGGACAATAAACTGCATGTGTTTCAACTCCATTTATGACTGGGAAACAAACGCTAGATCGCCTTACAAGAAACACACTCTGCTTTTGAAAAAAGAGCACTCTTCTACTCGACTGTTTTTCCTATGGTGTCCGAACAGTGAGGTTGGTCAGAAAAAAAGAACTGTGCTTTCTACACACAGGGGCCATGTCTAGTTCAACTCTGCTTAGGAAACTGACAAGAACAGTAGCTCCGCTTCAGTCCAATACACTGTACTTGCTGGGAACAGATGCGAGTGCTATTTGCACTGTGTATGGAAATGGGAGCGCAATAGTGACTTTCCTTACCAGAAAACAACTCTTGCTGGTAGGACCAGAAACTGCATGGGATTCAACTCCATTTAGGACTGGGAAACAAACGCTAGCTCGCCTTACAAGAAACACACTCTGCTTTTGAGAAAAGAGCACTCTTCTACTCTACTGTGTTTCCTATAGGGCCAGAACAGTGAGTTTGCTCAGAACAAAAGAACTGTGCTTCCTACAAATACGGCCATATCTAGTTCAATTCTGCTTAGGAAACTGACAAGAACAGTATATCCTCTTCAGTCCAATACACTGTACATGCTGGGAACAGACACCAGTGCTATTTGCCCTGTGTCTGACATTGGGAGCGCAATAGTGACTTTCCTTACCAGAAAACAACTCTTGCTCATAGGACCAAAAACAGGATGTGATTCAACTCCATTTAGTACTGGGAACCAAACGCTAGCTTGCCTTACAAGAAACACACTCTTCTTTTGAGAAAAGAGCACTCTTCTGTTCTACTGTGTTTCCTATGGGGTCCGAACAGTGAGCTTGCTCAGAACAAAAGAACTGTGCTTCCTACACACACGGGACATATCTAGTTCAACTCTGCTTAGGAAACTGACAAGAACGGTAGCTCCTCTTCAGTCCAATACACTGTACTAGCTGGGAACAGACGAGAGTCCTATTTGTACTGTGTATAGAAATAGGAGCGCAATAGTGACTCTTCTTATCAGAAAACACCTCTTCCTCGTAGGAACAAAAACTGCATGGGATTCAACTCCATTTCTGACTGGGGAACAAACACTAGCTCGCCTTACAAGAAACACACTCTGCTTTTGAGAAAAGAGCACTCTTCTACTCTTCTCTGTTTCCTATGTGGTCCGAACAGTGAGCTTGCTCAGAACAAAAGAACTGTGCTTCCTACACACAGGGGCCATATCTAGTTCAACTCTGCTTAGCAAAGTGACAAGAACAGTAGCTCCGCTTCAGTCCAATACACTGTACTTCCTGGGAACATATGCGAGTGCTATTTGTACTGTGTATGGAAATGGGAGCGCAATAGTGACTTTCTTTACCAGAAAACAACTCTTGCTCGTAGTACCAAAAAATGCATGTGATTCAACTCCATTTAGGACTGGGAAACAAACACTTGCTCTCCTTACAAGAAACACACTCTGCTTTTGAGAAAAGAGCACTCTTCTACTCCACTGTGTTTCCTATAGGGCCAGAACAGTGAGTTTGCTCAGAACAAAATTACTGTGCTTCCTACAAATACGGCCATATCTAGTTCAATTCTGCTTAGGAAACTGACAAGAACAGTAGATCCTCTTCAGTCCAATACACTGTACATGCTGGGAACAGACGCCAGTGCTATTTGCCCTGTGTATGACAATGGGAGCGCTACAGTGACTCTTTATACCAGAAAACAACTCTTGCTCGTAGGACAAGAAACTGCATGTGATTCAACTCCATTTAGGACTGGGAAACAAACGCTAGCTCGCCTTACAAGAAACACACTCTGCTTTTGAGAATAGAGCACTCTTCTACTCTACTGTGTTTCCTATGGTGTCCGAACAGTGAGCTTGCTCAGAACAAAAGAACTGTGCTTCCTACACACACGGTCCATATCTAGTTCAACTCTGCTTAGGAAACTGACAAGAACAGTAGCTCCTCTTCAGTCCAATACACTGTACTTGCTGTGAACAGACGCGAGTGCTATTTGCACTGTGTATGGCAAAGGGAGCGCAATAGTGACTTTCCTTACGAGAAAACAACTCTTGCTCGTAGGACCAAAAACTGCATGTGATTCAACTCCATTTAGGACTGGGAAACAAACGCTTGCTCGCCTTACAAGAAACACACTCTGCTTTTGAGAAAAGAGCAGTCTTCTATTCTACTGTGGTTCATATGGGGTCCGAACATTGAGCTTGCTCAGAACAAAAGAACTGGGCTTCCTACACACATGGGCCATATCTAGTTCAACTCTGCTTAGGAAAGTGACAAGAACAGTAGCTCCTCTTGAGTCCAATACACTGTACTTGCTGGGAACAGACGCGAGTGCTATTTGCACTGTGTATGGCAATGGGAGCGCAATAGTGACTTTGATTACGAGAAAACAACTCTTGCTCGTAGGACCAAAAACTGCATGTGATTCAACTCCATTTAGGACTGGGAAACAAACGCTAGCTCGCCTTACAAGAAACACACTCTGTTTTTGAGAAAAGAGCAGTCTTCTGTTCTACTGTGGTTCATATGGGGTCCGAACATTGAGCTTAATTAGAACAAAAGAACTGTGCTTCCTACACACACAGGACATATCTAGTTCAACTCTGCTTAGGAAACTGACAAGAACAGTAGCTCCGCTTCAGTCCAATACACTGTACTTGCTGGGAACAGACGCGAGTGCTATTTACACTGTATATGGCAATGGGAGCGCAATAGTGACTCTTCTTACCAGAAAACAACTCTTGCCCGTAGGACAAGAAACTGCATGTGATTCAACTCCATTTAGGACTGGGAAACAAATGCTAGCTCGCCTTACAAGAAACACACTCTGCTTTTGAGAAAAGAGCACTCTTCTACTCTTCTGTGTTTCCTATGTGGTCCGATCAGTGAGCTTGCTCAGAACAAAAGAACTGTGCTTCCTACACACAGGGGCCATATCTAGTTCAACTCTGCTTAGCAAACTGACAAGAACAGTAGCTCCGTTTCAGTCCAGTACACCGTACTTGCTGGGAACAGATGCGAGTGCTATTTGCACTGTGTATGGAAATGGGGGCGCAATAGTGACTTTCCTTACCAGAAAACAACTCTTGCACATAGGACCAAAAACTGCATGTGATTACACTCCATTTAGGACTGGAAAACAAACGCTAGCTCGCCTTACAAGAAACACACTCTGCTTTTGAGAAAAGAGCAGTATTCTATTCTACTATGGTTCATATGGGGTCCGAACACTGAGGTGCTCAGAACAAAAGAACTGTGCTTCCTACACACACGGGCCATATCTAGTTCAACTCTGCTTAGGAAACTGACAAGAACAGTAGCTCCTCTTCAGTCCAATACACTGTACTTGCTGGGAACAGACACGAGTGCTATTTGAACTGTGTATGGCAATGGGAGTGCAATAGTGACTTTCCTTACCAGAAAACAACTCTTGCTCGTAGGACCAAAAACTGTATGTGATTCAACTCCATTTAGGACTGGGAAACAAAAAGTAGCTCGCCTTACAAGAAACACACTCTGCTTTTGAGAAAAGAGCACTCTTCTACTCTAAAGTGTTCTCTATGGGGTCCGAACATTGAGCTTGCTCAGAACAAAAGAACTGTGCTTCCTACACACAGGGGCCATATCTAGTTCAGCTCTGCTTAGGAAACTGACAAGAACAGTAGCTCTGCTTCAGTCCAATACACTGTACATGCTGGGAACAGACGCCAGTGCTATTTGCCCTGTGTATGACAATGGGAGCGTGATAGTGACTCTTCTTAGAGAAAACAACTCTTCCTCGTAGGAACAGAAACTGCATGGGATTCAACTCCATTTCTGACTGGGAAAGAAACACTAGCTCACATTACAAGAACCAAACTCTCCTTTTGAGAAAAGAGCACTCTTCTACTCTAATGTGTTTCCTATGGGGTCCGAATAGTGAGCTTGCTCAGAACAAAAGAACTGTGCTTCCTACACACAGGGGCCATATCTAGTTCAACTCTGCTTAGGAAACTGACAAGAACAGTAGCTCCTCTTCAGTCCAATACACTGTACTTGCTGGGAACAGACGCGAGTGCTATTTGCACTGTGTATGAAATGGGAAATCAATAGTGACTTTCCTTACCAGAAACAACTCTTGCTCGTAGGACCAAAAACTGCATGTGATTCAACTCCATTTAGGACTGGGAAACAAACACTAGCTCGCCATACAAGAAACACACTCTGCTTTTGAGAAAAGAGCACTCTTCTACTCAACTGTGTTTCCAATAGGACCAGAACAGTGAGCTTGCTCAGAACAAAAGAACTGTGCTTCATACAAATACTGCCATATCTAGTTCAATTCTGCTAAGGAAACTGAAAAGAACAGTAGATCCTCTTCAGTCCAATACACTGTACATGCTGGGAACAGACACCAGTGCTATTTGCCCTGTGTATGACAATGGGAGCGCAATAGTGACTCTTCTTACCAGAAAACAACTCTTGCTCATAGGACAATAAACTGCATGTGTTTCAACTCCATTTAGGACTGGGAAACAAATGCTAGCTCGCCTTACAAGAAACACACTCTGCTTTTGAGAAAAGAGCACTCTTCTACTCTACTGTGTTTCCTATGGGGTCCGAACAGTGAGCTTGCTCAGAAAAAAAGAACTGTGCTTTCTCCACACAGGAGCCATATCTAGTTCAACTCTGCTTAGGAAACTGACAAGAACAGTAGCTCCGCTTCAGTCCAATACACTGTACTTGCTGGGAACAGACGCGAGTGCTATTTGCACTGTGTATGGCAAAGGGAGTGCAATAGTGACTTTCCTTACCAGAAAACAACTCTTGCTCGTAGGACCAAATACTGCATGTGATTCAACTCCATTTAGGACTGGGAAACAAACGCTAGCTCGCCTTACAAGAAACACACTCTGCTTTTGAGAAAAGAGCACTCTTGTACTCTACTGTGTTTCCTATAGGGCCAGAACAGTGAGCTTGCTCAGAACAAAAGAACTGTGCTTCATACAAATACGGCCATATCTAGTTCAATTCTGCTTAGGAAACGGAAAAGAACAGTAGATCCTCTTCAGTCCAATACACTGTACATGCTGGGAACAGACGCCAGTGCTATTTGCCCTGTGTATGACAATGGGATCGCAATAGTGACTCTTATTACCAGAAAACAACTCTTGCTCTTAGGACAATAAACTGCATGTGTTTCAACTCAATTTATGACTGGGAAACAAACGCTAGATCGCCTTACAAGAAACACACTCTGCTTTTGAAAAAACAGCACTCTTCTACTCGACTGTTTTTCCTATGGTGTCCGAACAGTGAGGTTGGTCAGAAAAAAAGAACTGTGCTTTCTACTCACATGGGCCATGTCTAGTTCAACTCTGCTTAGGAAACTGACAAGAACAGTAGCTCCGCTTCAGTCCAATACACTGTACTTGCTGGGAACAGACGCGAGTGCTATTTGCAATGTGTATGGAAATGGGGGCGCAATAGTGACTTTCCTTACCAGAAAACAACTCTTGCTGGTAGGACCAGAAACTGCATGGGATTCAACTCCATTTAGGACTGGGAAACAAACGCTAGCTCGCCTTACAAGAAACACACTCTGCTTTTGAGAAAAGAGCACTCATCTACTCTACTGTGTTTCCTATAGGGCCAGAACAGTGAGTTTGCTCAGAACAGAAGAACTGTGCTTCCTACAAATACGGCCATATCTAGTTCAATTCTGCTTAGGAAACTGACAAGAACAGTATATCCTCTTCAGTCCAATACACTGTACATGCTGGGAACAGACACCAGTGCTATTTGCCCTGTGTCTGACATTGGGAGCGCAATAGTGACTTTCCTTACCAGAAAACAACTCTTGCTCATAGGACCAAAAACAGGATGTGATTCAACTCCATTTAGTACTGGGAAACAAATGCTAGCTTGCCTTACAAGAAACACACTCTTCTTTTGAGAAAAGAGCACTCTTCTGCTCTACAGTGTTTTCTATGGGGTCCGAACAGTGAGCTTGCTCAGAACAAAAGAACTGTGCTTCCTACACACACGGGCCATATCTAGTTCAACTCTGCTTAGGAAACTGACAAGAACGGTAGCTCCTCTTCAGTCCAATACACTGTACTAGCTGGGAACAGACGAGAGTCCTATTTGTACTGTGTATAGAAATAGGAGCGCAATAGTGACTCTTCTTATCAGAAAACACCTCTTCCTCGTAGGAACAAAAACTGCATGGGATTCAACTCCATTTCTGACTGGGGAACAAACACTAGCTCGCCTTACAAGAAACACACTCTGCTTTTGAGAAAAGAGCACTCTTCTACTCTTCTCTGTTTCCTATGTGGTCCGAACAGTGAGCTTGCTCAGAACAAAAGAACTGTGCTTCCTACACACAGGGGCCATATCTAGTTCAACTCTGCTTAGCAAAGTGACAAGAACAGTAGCTCCGCTTCAGTCCAATACACTGTACTTCCTGGGAACATATGTGAGTGCTATTTGTACTGTGTATGGAAATGGGAGCGCAATAGTGACTTTCCTTACCAGAAAACAACTCTTGCTCGTAGTACCAAAAAATGCATGTGATTCAACTCCATTTAGGACTGGAAAACAAACGCTAGCTCTCCTTACAAGAAACACACTCTGCTTTTGAGAAAAGAGCACTCTTCTACTCCACTGTGTTTCCTATAGGGCCAGAACAGTGAGTTTGCTCAGAACAAAATTACTGTGCTTCCTACAAATACGGCCATATCTAGTTCAATTCTGCTTAGGAAACTGACAAGAACTGTACATCCTCTTCAGTCCAATACACTGTACATGCTGGGAACAGACGCCAGTGCTATTTGCCCTGTGTATGACAATGGGAGCGCAACAGTGACTCTTTTTACCAGAAAACAACTCTTGCTCGTAGGACAAGAAACTGCATGTGATTCAACTCCATTTAGGACTGGGAAACAAACGCTAGCTCGCCTTACAAGAAACACACTCTGCTTTTGAGAAAAGAGCACTCTTCTACTCTACTGTGTTTCCTATGGGGTCCGAACAGTGAGCTTGCTCAGAAAAAAAGAACTGTGCTTTCTCCACACAGGGGCCATATCTAGTTCAACTCTGCTTAGGAAACTGACAAGAACAGTAGCTCCGCTTCAGTCCAATACACTGTACTTGCTGGGAACAGACGCGAGTGCTATTTGCACTGTGTATGGCAAAGGGAGTGCAGTAGTGACTTTCCTTACCAGAAAACAACTCTTGCTCGTAGGACCAAAAACTGCATATGATTCAACTCCATTTAGGACTGGGAAACAAACGCTAGCTTGCCTTACAAGAAACACACTCTGCTTTTGAGAAAAGAGCACTCTTGTACTCTACTGTGTTTCCTATAGGGCCAGAACAGTGAGCTTGCTCAGAACAAAAGAACTGTGCTTCATACAAATACGGCCATATCTAGTTCAATTCTGCTTAGGAAACGGAAAAGAACAGTAGATCCTCTTCAGTCCAATACACTGTACATGCTGGGAACAGACGCCAGTGCTATTTGCCCTGTGTATGACAATGGGATCGCAATAGTGACTCTTCTTACCAGAAAACAACTCTTGCTCTTAGGACAATAAACTGCATGTGTTTCAACTCCATTTATGACTGGGAAACAAACGCTAGATCGCCTTACAAGAAACACACTCTGCTTTTGAAAAAAGAGCACTCTTCTACTCGACTGTTTTTCCTATGGTGTCCGAACAGTGAGGTTGGTCAGAAAAAAAGAACTGTGCTTTCTACACACAGGGGCCATGTCTAGTTCAACTCTGCTTAGGAAACTGACAAGAACAGTAGCTCCGCTTCAGTCCAATACACTGTACTTGCTGGGAACAGATGTGAGTGCTATTTGCACTGTGTATGGAAATGGGAGCGCAATAGTGACTTTCCTTACCAGAAAACAACTCTTGCTGGTAGGACCAGAAACTGCATGGGATTCAACTCCATTTAGGACTGGGAAACAAACGCTAGCTCGCCTTACAAGAAACACACTCTGCTTTTGAGAAAAGAGCACTCTTCTACTCTACTGTGTTTCCTATAGGGCCAGAACAGTGAGTTTGCTCAGAACAAAAGAACTGTGCTTCCTACAAATACGGCCATATCTAGTTCAATTCTGCTTAGGAAACTGACAAGAACAGTATATCCTCTTCAGTCCAATACACTGTACATGCTGGGAACAGACACCAGTGCTATTTGCCCTGTGTCTGACATTGGGAGCGCAATAGTGACTTTCCTTACCAGAAAACAACTCTTGCTCATAGGACCAAAAACAGGATGTGATTCAACTCCATTTAGTACTGGGAACCAAACGCTAGCTTGCCTTACAAGAAACACACTCTTCTTTTGAGAAAAGAGCACTCTTCTGTTCTACTGTGTTTCCTATGGGGTCCGAACAGTGAGCTTGCTCAGAACAAAAGAACTGTGCTTCCTACACACACGGGACATATCTAGTTCAACTCTGCTTAGGAAACTGACAAGAACGGTAGCTCCTCTTCAGTCCAATACACTGTACTAGCTGGGAACAGACGAGAGTCCTATTTGTACTGTGTATAGAAATAGGAGCGCAATAGTGACTCTTCTTATCAGAAAACACCTCTTCCTTGTAGGAACAAAAACTGCATGGGATTCAACTCCATTTCTGACTGGGGAACAAACACTAGCTCGCCTTACAAGAAACACACTCTGCTTTTGAGAAAAGAGCACTCTTCTACTCTTCTCTGTTTCCTATGTGGTCCGAACAGTGAGCTTGCTCAGAACAAAAGAACTGTGCTTCCTACACACAGGGGCCATATCTAGTTCAACTCTGCTTAGCAAAGTGACAAGAACAGTAGCTCCGCTTCAGTCCAATACACTGTACTTCCTGGGAACATATGCGAGTGCTATTTGTACTGTGTATGGAAATGGGAGCGCAATAGTGACTTTCCTTACCAGAAAACAACTCTTGCTCGTAGTACCAAAAAATGCATGTGATTCAACTCCATTTAGGACTGGGAAACAAACACTTGCTCTCCTTACAAGAAACACACTCTGCTTTTGAGAAAAGAGCACTCTTCTACTCCACTGTGTTTCCTATAGGGCCAGAACAGTGAGTTTGCTCAGAACAAAATTACTGTGCTTCCTACAAATACGGCCATATCTAGTTCAATTCTGCTTAGGAAACTGACAAGAACAGTAGATCCTCTTCAGTCCAATACACTGTACATGCTGGGAACAGACGCCAGTGCTATTTGCCCTGTGTATGACAATGGGAGCGCTACAGTGACTCTTTATACCAGAAAACAACTCTTGCTCGTAGGACAAGAAACTGCATGTGATTCAACTCCATTTAGGACTGGGAAACAAACGCTAGCTCGCCTTACAAGAAACACACTCTGCTTTTGAGAATAGAGCACTCTTCTACTCTACTGTGTTTCCTATGGTGTCCGAACAGTGAGCTTGCTCAGAACAAAAGAACTGTGCTTCCTACACACACGGTCCATATCTAGTTCAACTCTGCTTAGGAAACTGACAAGAACAGTAGCTCCTCTTCAGTCCAATACACTGTACTTGCTGTGAACAGACGCGAGTGCTATTTGCACTGTGTATGGCAAAGGGAGCGCAATAGTGACTTTCCTTACGAGAAAACAACTCTTGCTCGTAGGACCAAAAACTGCATGTGATTCAACTCCATTTAGGACTGGGAAACAAACGCTTGCTCGCCTTACAAGAAACACACTCTGCTTTTGAGAAAAGAGCAGTCTTCTATTCTACTGTGGTTCATATGGGGTCCGAACATTGAGCTTGCTCAGAACAAAAGAACTGGGCTTCCTACACACATGGGCCATATCTAGTTCAACTCTGCTTAGGAAAGTGACAAGAACAGTAGCTCCTCTTGAGTCCAATACACTGTAATTGCTGGGAACAGACGCGAGTGCTATTTGCACTGTGTATGGCAATGGGAGCGCAATAGTGACTTTGATTACGAGAAAACAACTCTTGCTCGTAGGACCAAAAACTGCATGTGATTCAACTCCATTTAGGACTGGGAAACAAACGCTAGCTCGCCTTACAAGAAACACACTCTGTTTTTGAGAAAAGAGCAGTCTTCTGTTCTACTGTGGTTCATATGGGGTCCGAACATTGAGCTTAATTAGAACAAAAGAACTGTGCTTCCTACACACACAGGACATATCTAGTTCAACTCTGCTTAGGAAACTGACAAGAACAGTAGCTCCTCTTCAGTCCAATACACTGTACTTGCTGGGAACAGACGCGAGTGCTATTTGCACTGTGTATGGAAATGGGAGTGCAATAGTGACTTTCCTTACCAGAAAACAACTCTTGCACATAGGACCAAAAACTGCATGTGATTCAACTCCATTCAGGACTGGGAAACAAAGGCTAGCTCGCCTTACAAGAAACACACTCTGCTTTTGAGAAAAGAGCACTCTTCTACTCGACTGTGTTTCCTAAGGTGTCCGAACAGTGAGCTTGCTCAGAAAAAAAGAACTGTGCTTTCCACACACAGGGGCCATATCTAGTTCAACTCTGCTTAGCAAACTGACAAGAACAGTAGCTCTGCTTCAGTCCAATACACTGTACTTGCTGGGAACAGACGCGAGTGCTATTTACACTGTATATGGCAATGGGAGCGCAATAGTGACTTATTTTAACCAGAAAACACCTCTTGCTCGTAGGTCCAGAAACTGCATGGGATTCAACTCCATTTAGGACTGGGAAACAAACACTAGTTCGCCTTACAAGAAACACACTCTGCTTTTGAGAAAAGAGCACTCTTCTACTCTTCTGTGTTTCCTATGTGGTCCGAACAGTGAGCTGGCTCAGAACAAAAGAACTGTGCTTCCTACACACACGGGACATATCTAGTTCAACTCTGCTTAGCAAACTGACAAGAACAGTAGCTCCACTTCAGTCCAATACACTGTACTTGCTGGGAACAGATGGGAGTGCTATTTGCACTGTGCATGGAAATGGGAGCGCAATAGTGACTTTCCTTACCAGAAAACAACTCTTGCACATAGGACCAAAAACTGCATGTGATTCAACTCCATTTAGGACTGGAAAACAAATGCTAGCTCGCTTTACAAGAAACACACTCTGCTTTTGAGAAAAGAGCACTCTTCTACTCTACTGTGTCTTCTATAGCGCCAGAACAGTGAGTTTGCTCAGAACAAAAGAACTGTGCTTCCTACAAATACGGCCATATCTAGTTCAATTCTGCTTAGGAAACTGACAAGAACAGTAGCTCCTCTTCAGTCCAATACACTGTACTTGCTGGGAACAGATGCGAGTGCTATTTGCACTGTGTATGGAAATGGGAGCACAATAGTGACTTTCCTTACCAGAAAACAACTCTTGCACATAGGACCAAAAACTGCATGTGATTCAACTCCATTTAGGACTGGAAAACAAACACTAGATCGCCTTACAAGAAACACACTCTGCTTTTGAGAAAAGAGCACTCTTCTACTCTACTGTGTCTTCTATAGGGCCAGAACAGTGAGTTTGCTCAGAACAAAAGAACTGTGCTTCCTACAAATACGGCCATATCTAGTTCAATTCTGCTTAGGAAACTGACAAGAACAGTAGCTCCTCTTCAGTCCAATACACTGTACTTGCTGGGAACAGACGCGAGTGCTATTTACACTGTATATGGCAATGGGAGCCCAATAGTGACTCTTCTTACCAGAAAACAACTCTTGCTCGTAGGACAAAAAACTGCATGTGATTCAACTCCATTTAGGACTGGGAAACAAACGCTAGCTCGCCTTACAAGAAACACACTCTGCTTTTGAGAAAAGAGCAGTATTCTATTCTACTGTGGTTCATATGGGGTCGGAACGTTGAGCTTGCTCAGAACAAAAGACCTGTGCTTCCTACACACACGGGCCATATCTAGTTCAACTCTGCTTAGGAAACTGACAAGAACAGTAGCTCCTCTTCAGTCCAATACACTGTACATGCCGGAACAGACGCCAGTGCTATTTGCACTGTGTGTGGCAATGGGAGCACAATAGTGACTTTGCTTACGAGAAAACAACTCTGGCTCATAGGACCAAAAACTGCATGTGATTCAACTCCATTTAGGACTGGGAAACAAACACTAGCTCGCCTTACAAGAAACACACTCTGCTTTTGAGAAAAGAGCACTCTTCTACTCTAAAGTGTTTTCTATGGGGTCCGAACACTGAGCTTGCTCAGAACAAAAGAACTGTGCTTCCTACACACAGGGGCCATATCTAGTTCAGCTCTGCTTATGAAACTGACAAGAACAGTAGCTCCGCTTCAGTCCAATACACTGTACTTGCTGGGAGCAGACGCCAGTGCTATTTGCCCTGTGTATGACAATGGGAGCGTGATAGTGACTCTTCTTACCAGAAAACAACTCTTGCTCGTAGGACCAGAAACTGCATGGGATTCATCTCCATTTCTGACTGGGAAACAAACACTAGCTCACATGACAAGAACCACACTCTCCTTTTGAGAAAAAAGCACTCTTCTACTCTAATGTGTTTCCTATGGGGTCCGAATAGTGAGCTTGCTCAGAACAAAAGAACTGTGCTTCCTACACACAGGGGCCATATCTAGTTCAACTCTGCTTAGGAAACTGACAAGAACAGTAGCTCCTCTTCAGTCCAATACACTGTTCTTGCTGGGAACAGACGCGAGTGCTATTTGCACTGTGTATGGAAATGGGAACTCAATAGTGACTTTCCTTACCAGAAACAACTCTTGCTCGCAGGACCAAAAACTGCATGTGATTCAACTCCATTTAGGACTGGGAAACAAACACTAGCTCGCCTTACAAGAAACACACTCTGCTTTTGAGAAAAGAGCACTCTTCTACTCTACTGTGTTTCCTATAGGACCAGAACAGTGAGCTTGCTCAGAACAAAAGAACTGTGCTTCATACAAATACTGCCATATCTAGTTCAATTCTGCTAAGGAAACTGAAAAGAACAGTAGATCCTCTTCAGTCCAATACACTGTACATGCTGGGAACAGACACCAGTGCTATTTGCCCTGTGTATGAAAATGGGAGCGCAATAGTGACTCTTCTTACCAGAAAAGAACTCTTGCTCATAGGACAATAAACTGCATGTGTTTCAACTCCATTTAGGACTGGGAAACAAGCGCTAGCTCGCCTTACAAGAAACACACTCTGCTTTTGAGAAAAGAGCACTCTTCTACTCTACTGTGTTTCCTATGGGGTCCGAACAGTGAGCTTGCTCAGAACAAAAGAACTGTGCTTCCTACACACAGGGGCCATATCTAGTTCAACTCTGCTTAGCAAACTGACAAGAACAGTAGCTCCGCTTCAGTCCAATACACTGTACTTGCTGGGAACAGATGAGAGTGCTATTTGCACTGTGTATGGAAATGGGAGCACAATAGTGACTTTCCTTACCAGAAAACAACTCTTGCACATAGGACCAAAAACTGCATGTGATTCAACTCCATTTAGGACTGGGAAACAAACGCTAGCTCGCCTTACAAGAAACACACTCTGCTTTTGAGAAAAAAGCACTCTTCTACTCTACTGTGTTTCCTATAGGGCCAGAACAGTGAGCTTGCTCAGAACAAAAGAACTGTGCTTCATACAAATACGGCCATATCTAGTTCAATTCTGCTTAGGAAACGGAAAAGAACAGTAGATCCTCTTCAGTCCAATACACTGTACATGCTGGGAACAGACTCCAGTGCTATTTGCCCTGTGTATGACAATGGGATCGCAATAGTGACTCTTCTTACCAGAAAACAACTCTTGCTCTTAGGACAATAAACTGCATGTGTTTCAACTCCATTTATGACTGGGAAACAAACGCTAGATCGCCTTACAAGAAACACACTCTGCTTTTGAAAAAAGAGCACTCTTCTACTCGACTGTTTTTCCTATGGTGTCCGAACAGTGAGGTTGGTCAGAAAAAAAGAACTGTGCTTTCTACATACAGGGGCCATGTCTAGTTCAACTCTGCTTAGGAAACTGACAAGAACAGTAGCTCCGCTTCAGTCCAATACACTGTACTTGCTGGGAACAGATGCGAGTGCTATTTGCACTGTGTATGGAAATGGGAGCGCAATAGTGACTTTCCTTACCAGAAAACAACTCTTGCTGGTAGGACCAGAAACTGCATGGGATTCAACTCCATTTAGGACTGGGAAACAAACGCTAGCTCGCCTTACAAGAAACACACTCTGCTTTTGAGAAAAGAGCACTTTTCTACTCTACTGTGTTTCCTATAGGGCCAGAACAGTGAGTTTGCTCAGAACAAAAGAACTGTGCTTCCTACAAATACGGCCATATCTAGTTCAATTCTGCTTAGGAAACTGACAAGAACAGTATATCCTCTTCAGTCCAATACACTGTACATGCTGGGAACAGACACCAGTGCTATTTGCCCTGTGTCTGACATTGGGAGCGCAATAGTGACTTTCCTTACCAGAAAACAACTCTTGCTCATAGGACCAAAAACAGGATGTGATTCAACTCCATTTAGTACTGGGAAACAAACGCTAGCTTGCCTTATAAGAAACACACTCTTCTTTTGAGAAAAGAGCACTCTTCTGCTCTACTGTGTTTCCTATGGGGTCCGAACAGTGAGCTTGCTCAGAACAAAAGAACTGTGCTTCCTACACACACGGGACATATCTAGTTCAACTCTGCTTAGGAAACTGACAAGAACGGTAGCTCCTCTTCAGTCCAATACACTGTACTAGCTGGGAACAGACGAGAGTCCTATTTGTACTGTGTATAGAAATAGGAGCGCAATAGTGACTCTTCTTATCAGAAAACACCTCTTCCTCGTAGGAACAAAAACTGCATGGGATTCAACTCCATTTCTGACTGGGGAACAAACACTAGCTCGCCTTACAAGAAACACACTCTGCTTTTGAGAAAAGAGCACTCTTCTACTCTTCTCTGTTTCCTATGTGGTCCGAACAGTGAGCTTGCTCAGAACAAAAGAACTGTGCTTCCTACACACAGGGGCCATATCTTGTTCAACTCTGCTTAGCAAAGTGACAAGAACAGTAGCTCCGCTTCAGTCCAATACACTGTACTTCCTGGGAACATATGCGAGTGCTACTTGTACTGTGTATGGAAATGGGAGCGCTATAGTGACTTTCTTTACCAGAAAACAACTCTTGCTCGTAGTACCAAAAAATGCATGTGATTCAACTCCATTTAGGACTGGGAAACAAACGCTAGCTCTCCTTACAAGAAACACACTCTGCTTTTGAGAAAAGAGCACTCTTCTACTCCACTGTGTTTCCTATAGGGCCAGGACAGTGAGTTTGCTCAGAACAAAATTACTGTGCTTCCTACAAATACGGCCATATCTAGTTCAATTCTGCTTAGGAAACTGACAAGAACAGTAGATCCTCTTCAGTCCAATACACTGTACATGCTGGGAACAGACGCCAGTGCTATTTGCCCTGTGTATGACAATGGGAGCACTACAGTGACTCTTTTTACCAGAAAACAACTCTTGCTCGTAGGACAAGAAACTGCATGTGATTCAACTCCATTTAGGACTGGGAAACAAACGCTAGCTCGCCTTACAAGAAACACACTCTGCTTTTGAGAATAGAGCACTCTTCTACTCTACTGTGTTTCCTATGGTGTCCGAACAGTGAGCTTGCTCAGAACAAAAGAACTGTGCTTCCTACACACACGGTCCATATCTAGTTCAACTCTGCTTAGGAAACTGACAAGAACAGTAGCTCCTCTTCAGTCCAATACACTGTACTTGCTGTGAACAGACGCGAGTGCTATTTGCACTGTGTATGGCAAAGGGAGCGCAATAGTGACTTTCCTTACGAGAAAACAACTCTTGCTCGTAGGACCAAAAACTGCATGTGATTCAACTCCATTTAGGACTGGGAAACAAACGCTAGCTCGCCTTACAAGAAACACACTCTGCTTTTGAGAAAAGAGCAGTCTTCTATTCTACTGTGGTTCATATGGGGTCCGAACATTGAGCTTGCTCAGAACAAAAGAACTGGGCTTCCTACACACATGGGCCATATCTAGTTCAACTCTGCTTAGGAAAGTGACAAGAACAGTAGCTCCTCTTGAGTCCAATACACTGTACTTGCTGGGAACAGACGCGAGTGCTATTTGCACTGTGTATGGAAATGGGAGCGCAATAGTGACTTTCCTTACCAGAAAACAACTCTTGCACATAGGACCAAAAACTGCATGTGATTCAACTCCATTTAGGACTGGGAAACAAACGCTAGCTCGCCTTACAAGAAACACACTCTGCTTTTGAGAAAAGAGCACTCTTCTACTCGACTGTGTTTCCTAAGGTGTCCGAACAGTGAGCTTGCTCAGAAAAAAAGAACTGTGCTTTCTACACACAGGGGCCATATCTAGTTCAACTCTGCTAGGAAAGTGACAAGAACAGTAGCTCTGCTTCAGTCCAATACACTGTACTTGCTGGGAACAGACGCGAGTGCTATTTACACTGTATATGGCAATGGGAGCGCAATAGTGACTTATTTTAACCAGAAAACACCTCTTGCTCGTAGGTCCAGAAACTGCATGGGATTCAACTCCATTTAGGACTGGGAAACAAACACTAGTTTCGCCTTACAAGAAACACACTCTGCTTTTGAGAAAAGAACACTCTTCTACTCTGCTGTGTTTCCTATAGGGCCAAAACAGTGAGCTTGCTCAGAACAAAATAATGTGCTTCCTACACACAGGGCCATATCTAGTTCAATTCTGCTTAGGAAACTGACAAGAACAGTAGATCCCCTTCAGTCCAATACACTGTACATGCTGGGAACAGACGCCAGTGCTATTTGCACTGTGTATGACAATGGGAGCACAATAGTGACTCTTCTTACCATAAAACAGCTCTTGCTCGTAGGACCAGAAACTGCATGGGATTCAACTCTATTTAGGACTGGGAAACAAACGCTAGCTCGCCTTAAAAGAAACAAACTCTGCTTTCGAGAAAAGAGCACTCTTCTACTCTACTGTGTTTTTTATGGGTTTCCGAACAGTGAGCTTGCTCAGAACAAAAGAACTGTGCTTCCTACACACACGGCCATATCTAGTTCAACTCTGCTTAGGAAACTGACAAGAACAGTAGCTCCTCTTCAGTCCAATACACTGTACATGCTGGGAACAGACGCCAGTGCTATTTGCCCTGTTTGACATTGGGAGCGCAATAGTGACTCTTCTTACCATAAAACAACTCTTGCTCGTAGGACCAGAATATGCATGTGATTCAACTCCCATTTAGGACTGGGAAACAAACGCTAGCTCGACTTACAGGAAACACACTCTCTTTTGAGAAAAGAGCACTCTTCTACTCTACTGTGTTTCCTCTGGGGTCCGAACAGTGAGCTTGCTCAGAACAAAAGAACTGTGCTTCCTACATACACGGGCCATATCTAGTTTAACTCTGCTTAGGAAACTGACAAGAACAGTAGCTCCTCTTCAGTCCAATACACTGTACTTGCTGGGAACAGACGCGAGTGCTATTTGCAGTGTGTATTGCAATGGGAGCGCAATAGTGACTCTTCTTACCCGAAAACAACTCTTGCTCATAGGACGAAAAACTGCATGGATTCAACTACATTTAGGACTGGGAAACAAACGCTAGCTCACCTTACAAGAAACACACTCTGCTTTTGAGAAAAGAGCACTCTTTTACTCTAATGTGTTTCCTATGGGGTGCGAACAGCGAGCTTGCTCAGAACAAAAGAACTGTGCTTCCTACACACACGGTCCATATCTAGACCAACTCTGCTTAGGAAACTGACAAGAACGGTAGCTCCTCTTCAGTCCAATACACTGTACTTGCTGGGATCAGACGCGCGTGCCCTTTGCACTGTGCATGGCAATGGGAGCACAATAGTGACTTTCCTTACCAGAAAACAACTCTTGCTCGTGGGACCAACAACTGCATGTGATTCAACTCCATTTAGGACTGGAAAACAAAGGCTAGCTCGCCTTACAAGCAACACACTCTGCTTTTGAGAAAAGAGCACTCTTCTACTCTACTGTGTTTCCTATAGGGCCAGAACAGTGAGCTTACTCAGAACAGAAGAACTGTGCTTCCTACACACACGGCCATATCTAGTTCAATTCTGTTAGGAAACTGACAAGACCAGTAGATCCTCTTCAGTCCAATACACTGTACATGCTGGGAACAGACGACAGTGCTATTTGCTTTTTGTATGACAATGGGAGCACAATAGTGACTCTTCTTACCAAAAAACAACTATTGCTCGTAGGACCAGAAACTGCATGTGATTCAACTCCATTTAGGACTGGGAAACAAACGCTAGCTCGCCTTACAAGAAACAAACTCTGCGTTTTAGGAAAGAGCACTCTTCTACTCTAATGTGTTTCCTATGGGGTCCGAAGAGTGAGCTTGCTCAGAACAAAAGAACTGTCCTTCTTACACACACGGGCCATATCTAGTTCAACTCTGCTTAGGAGACTGACAAGAACAGTATATCCTCTTCAGTCCAATACACTGCACATGCTGGGAACAGACGCCAGTTCTATTTGCCCTGTGTATGACAATGGGAGCACAATAGTGACTCTTCTTACAAGAAAACAACTCTTGCTCGTTGGACCAGAAACTGCATGTGATTCAAATCCATTTAGGACAGGGAAACAAACGTTAGCTCGCCTTACAAGAAACACACTATGCTTTTGAGGAAAGGGCACTCTTCTACTCTACGGTGTTTCCTATGGAGTCCGAACAGCGAGCTTGCTCAGAACAAAAGAACTGTGCTTCTTACACACACGGGCCATATCTAGTTCAACTATGCTTAGGAAACTGACAAGAACAGTAGCTCCTCTTCAGTCCAATACACTTTACTTGATGGGAACAGACGCGAGTCCTATTTGCACTGTGTGTGGCAATGGGAGCACAATAGTGTCTCTTCTTACCAGAAAACAACTCTTGCTCGTTGGACCAGAAACTGCATGTGATTCAAATCCATTTAGGACAGGGAAACAAACGCTAGCTCGCCTTACAAGAAACACACTATGCTTTTGAGAAAAGGGCACTCTTCTACTCTACTGTGATTCCTATTGAGTCTGAACAGCGAGCTTGCTCAGAACAAAAGAACTGTGCTTCCTACACACACGGGCCATATCTAGTTCAACTCTGCTTAGGAAACTGACAAGAACAGTAGCTTCTCTTCAGTCCAATACACTGTACTTGCTGGGAACAGATGCGAGTGCTATTTGCACTGTGTATGGCAATGGGAGCACAATAGTGACTTTCCTTACCAGAAAACAACTCTTACTCGTGGGACAAACTACTGCATGTGATTCAACTCCATTTAGGACTGGGAAACAAATGCTAGCTCGCCTTACAAGAAACACACTCTACTTTTGAGAAAAGAACACTCTTCTAATCTGCTGTGTTTTCTATAGGGCCAAAACAGTGAGCTTGCTCAGAACAAAAAAACTGTGCTTCACACACACATGGCCATATCTAGTTCAATTCTGTTTAGGAAACTGACAAGAACAGTAGATCCCCTTCAGTCCAATACACTGTACATGCTGGGAACAGACGCCAGTGCTATTTGCACTGTGTATGAAAATGGGAGCACAATAGTGACTCTTCTTACCAGAAAACAGCTCTTGCTCGTAGGACCAGAAACTGCATGTGATTCAACTCCATTTAGGACTGGGAAACAAACGCAAGCTCTCCTTACAAGAAACACACTCTGCTTTTTAGAAAAGAGCACTCTTCTACTCTAACGTGTTTCCTATGGGGTCCGAAAAGTGAGCTTGCTCAGAAAAAAAGAACTGTGCTTCCTACACACACTGGCTATATCTAGGTCAACTCTGCTTAGGAAACTGACAAGAACAGTAGCTCCTCTTCAGTCCAATACACTGTATTTGCTGGGAACAGACGCCCGTGCTATTTGCCCTGTGTATGACCGTGGGAGCACAATAGTGACTCTTCTTATCAGAAAACAATTCTTGCTCGTAAGACCAGAAACTGCATGTGATTCAACTCCCATTTAGGACTGGGAAACAAACGCTAGCTCACCTTACAAGAAACACACTCTGCTTTTGAGAAACGATCACTCTTCTACTCTACTGTGTTTCCTATAGGGCCAGAACAGTGAGCATGCTCAGAACAAAAGAACTATGCTTCCTACACACACGGGCCATATCTATTTACACTGCTTTGGAAACTGACAAGAACAGTAGATCCTCTTCAGTCCAATACACTGTACATGCTGGGAACAGACGCCAGTGCTATTTGCCCTGTGTATGACAATGGGAGCGCAATTGTGACTCTTCTTACCAGAAAACAACTCTTGCTCGTTGGACCAGAAACTGCGTGTGATTCAAATCCATTTAGGACAGGGAAACAAACGCTAGCTCACCTTACAAGAAACACACTATGCTTTTGAGAAAAGGGCACTCTTCTACTCTACGGTGTTTCCTATTGGGTCCGAACAGTGAGCTTGCTCAGAAGAAAAGAAATGTACTTCCTACACACACGGCCATAGCTAGCTCAATTCTGCTTAGGAAACTGACAAGAACAGTAGATCCTCTTCCGTCCAATACAATGTACATGCTGGGAACAGACGCCAGTGCTATTAGCCCTGTGTATGACAATGGGAGCGCAATAGTTGACTCTTCTTACCAGAAAACAACTCTTGCTCGTAGGACCAGAAACTCCATGTGATTCAACTCCATTTAGGACTGGGAAACAAACGCTAGCTCGCCTTACAAGAAACACACTCTGCTTTTGAGAAAAGAGCACTCTTCTACTCTACTGTGTTTCCTATGTGGTCCGAACAGTCAGCTTGCTCAGAACAAAAGAACTGTGCTTCCTACACACGTGCTATATCTACTTCAACTCTGGTTAGGAAACTGACAAGAACAGTAGATCCTCTTCAGTGCAATACACTGTACATGCTGGGAACAGACGCCAGTGCTATTTGCACTGTGTATGGCAATGGGAGCGCAATAGTGACTCTTCTTACCAGAAAACAACTCTTGCTCATAGGACCAGAAACTGCATGTGATTCAACTCCATTTAGGACTGGGAAACAAACGCTAGCTCGCCTTACAAGAAACACACTCTGCTTTTGAGAAAAGAGCAGTATTCTACTCTAATGTGTTTCCTATAGGGCCTGAACATTGAGCTTGCTCAGAACAAAAGAACTGTGCTTCTTACACACACGGGCAATATCTAGTTCAACTGTGCTTAGGAATCTGACAAGAACAGTAGCTCCTCTTCAGTCCAATACACTGTACTTGCTGGGAAAAGACACGTGTGCTATTTGCTCTGTGTATGAGAAAGGGAGTGAATAGTGACTTTACTTACCAGAAAACAACTCTTCTCGTGGGACCAAAAACTGCATGTGATTCAACTCCATTTAGGACTGGGAAACAAACGCTAGCTCGTCTTACAAGAAACACACTCTGCTTTTGAGAAAAGAGCACTCTTCTACTCTACTGTGTTTCCTATATGGCCAAAACAGTGAGCCTGCTCAGAAAAAAGAACTGTGCTTCCTACACACACGGGCTATATCTAGTTCAACTCTGCTTAGGAAACTGACAAGAACAGTAGGTCCTCTTCATTCCAATACACTGTACTTGCTGGGAACAGACGCGAGTGCTTTTTGCCCTGTGTATGACAGTGGGAGCACAATATTGACTCTTCTTATCATAAAAAAATTCTTTCTCGTAGGACCAGAAACTGCATGTGATTCAACTCCCATTTAGGACTGGGAAACAAAGGCTAGCTCGCATTACAAGAAACACACTCTGCTTTTGAGAAAAGAGCACTCTTCTACTCTACTGAATTTCCTGTGTGTTCCGAACAGTGAGCTTGCTCAGAACAAAAGAACTGTGCTTCCTACACACACGGCCATATCTAGTTCAACTCTGCTTAGGAAACTGACAAGAACAGTAGCTCCTCTTCAGTCCAATACACTGTACATGCTGGGAACAGACGCCAGTGCTATTTGCACTGTGTATGACAATGGGAGCACAATAGTGACTCTTCTTACCAGAAAACAGCTCTTGCTCGTAGGACCAGAAATTGCATGTGATTCAACTCCATTTAGGACTGGGAAACAAACGCAAGCTCTCCTTACAAGAAACACACTTTGCTTTTTAGAAAAGAGAACTCTTCTACTCTAATGTGTTTCCTATGGGGTCTGAAAAGTGAGCTTGCTCAGAACAAAAGAACTGTGCTTCCTACACACAGGGGCCATATCTATTTACACTGCTTAGGAAACTGACAAGAACAGTAGCTCCTCTTCAGTCCAATACACTGTACATGCTGGGAACAGACGCCAGTGCTATTTGCCCTGTGTATGACAATGGGAGCACAAAAGTGACTCTTCTTACCAGAAAACAACTCTTGCTCGTAGGACCAGAAACTGCGTGTGATTCAACTCCATTTAGGACTGGGAAACAAATGCTAGCTTGCCTTACAAGAAACACACTCTGCTTTTGAGAAAAAAGCAGTATTCTACTGTAATGTGTTTCCTATATGGCCAGAACATTGAGCTTGCTCAGAACAAAAGAACTGTGCTTCCTACACACACGGGCAATATCTAGTTCAACTCTGCTTAGGAATCTGACAAGAACAGTAGCTCCTCTTCAGTCCAATACACTGTACTTGCTGGGAAAAGTCGCGTGTGCTATTTGCACTGTGTATGAGAAAGGGAGCGCAATAGTTACTTTCCTTACCAGAAAACAACTCTTGCTCGTGGGACCAAAAACTGCATGTGATTCAACTCCATTTAGGACTGGGAAACAAACGCTACCTCGCCTTACAAGAAACACACTCTGCTTTTGAGAAAAGAACACTCTTCTACTCTACTGTGTTTCATATATGGCCAAAATAGTGAGCTTGCTCAGAACAAAAGAACTGTGGTTCCTACACACACGGCCATATCTAGTTCAACTCTGCTTAGGAAACTGACAAGAACAGTAGCTCCTCTTCATTCCAATACACTGTACTTGCTGGGAAGAGACGCGAGTGCTATTTGCACTGTGTATGGCAATGGGAGCGTAATAGTGGCTTTCTTTACCAGAAAACAACTCTTGCTCGTGGGACCAAAAACTGCATGTGATTCAACTCCATTTAGGAGTGGGAAACAAACGCTAGCTCGCCTTACAAGGAACACACTCTGCTTTTGAGAAAAGAGCACTCTTCTACTCTACTGTGTTTCCTATAGGGCCAAAACAGTGAGCTTGGTCAGAACAAACGAACTGTGATTCCTACACACACGGGCCATATCTAGTTCAACTCTGCTTAGGAATCTGACAAGAACAGTAGCTCCTCTTCAGTCCAATACACATTACTTGCTGGGAACAGACGAGAGTGCTATTTGCAGTGTGTATGGCAATGGGAGCGAAATAGTGACTCTTCTTACCAGAAAAAAACTCTTGCTCATAGGACGAAAAACTGCATGGGATTCAACTACATTTAGGACTGGGAAACAAATGTGAGCTCGCCTTACAAGAAACACACTCTGCTTTTGAGAAAAGAGCACTCTTCTACTCTACTGTGTTTCCTATAGGGCCAGAACAGTGAGCTTGCTCAAAACAAAGGAACTGTGCTTCCTACACACACGGGCCATATCTAGATCAATTCTGCTTAGGAAACTGACAAGAACAGTAGATCCTCTTAAGTCCAATACACTGTACATGCTGGGAACAGATGCCAGTGCTATATGCCCTGTGTATGACAATGGGAGCGCACTAGTGACTCTTCTTACCAGAAAACAACTCTTGCTCGTAGGACCAGAAACTGCATGTGATTCAACTCCATTTAGGACTGAGAAACAAACGCTAACTTGCCTTACAAGAAACACACTCTGCTTTTGAGAAAAGGGCACTCTTCTACTCTACTGTATTTCCTCTGGGGTCCGAACAGTGAGCTTGCTCAGAAGAAAAGAACTGTGCTTCCTACACACACGGCCATAGCTAGTTCAATTCTGCTTAGGAAACTGACAAGAACAGTAGATCCTCTTCCGTCCAATACACTGTACATGCTGGGAACAGACCCCAGGGCTACTTGCCCTATGTATGACAATGGGAGCACAAAAGTGACTCTTCTTACTAGAAAACAACTCTTGCTCGTAGGACCAGAAACTGCATGTGATTCAACTCCATTTAGGACTGGGAAACAAACACTAGCTCGCCTTACAAGAAACACAATCTGTTTTTGAGAAAAGAGCACTCTTCTACTATAGTGTTTTTCCTATTGGGCCACAACAGTGAGCTTGCTCAAAACAAAAGAACTGTGCTTCCTACACACACAGCCATATCTAGTTCAACTCTGCTTAGGAAACTGACAAGAACAGTAGATCCTCTTCAGTCCAATACACTGTACATGCTGGGAACACGCCAGTGCTATTTGCCCTGTGTATGACAATGTGAGCGCAATAGTGACTCTTCTTACCAGAAAACAACTCTTGCTCGTAGGACCAGAAACTGCATGTGATTCAACTCCAATTTTATTTGGGAAACAAACGCTAGCTTGCATTACAAGAAACACACTCTGCTTTTGAGAAAAGAGCACTCTTCTACTCTACTGTATTTCCTATGGGGTATGAACAGTGAGCTTGCTGAGAACAAAAGAACTGTGCTTCCTACACACACGGCCATATCTAGTTCAATTCTGCTTAGGAAACTGACAAGAACAGTAGCTCCTCTTCAGTCCAATACACTGTACATGCTGGGAACAGACGCCAGTGGTATTTGCCCTGTGTATGACAGTGGGAGCGCAGTAGTGACTCTTCTTACCAGAAAACAACTCTTGCTCGTAGGACCAGAAAATGCATGTAATTCAACTCCCATTTAGGACTGGGAAACAAACGCTAGCTCGCCTTACAAGAAACACACTCTGTTTTTGAGAAAAGAGCACTCTTCTACACTACTGTGTTTCCTATAAGGCCAGAACAGTGAGCTTGCTCAGAACAAAAGAACTGTGCTTCCTACACACACAGGCCATATATAGTTTAACTCTGCTTAGGAAACTAACAAGAACAGTAGCTCCTATTCAGTCCAATACACTGTACTTGCTGGGAACAGATGCGAGTGCTATTTGAACTGTGTATGGCAATGGGAGCGCAATAGTGACTTTCCTTACCAGAAAACAACTCTTGTGTGTAGGACCAGAAACTGCATGTGATTCAACTCCATTTAGGACTTGGAATCAAATGCTAGCTCGCCTTATAAGAAACACTTTCTGCTTTTGAGAAAAGAGCCCTCTTCTACTCTACTGTGTTTCCTATAGGGTCAGAACAGTGAGCTTGCTCAGAACAAAAGAACTGTGCTTCCTACACACACGTGCCATATCTAGTGCAACTCTGCTTAGGAAACTGACAAGAACAGTAGCTCCTCTTCAGTCCAATACACTGTACTTGCTGGGAACAGACGCGAGTGCTATTTTTACTGTGTATGGCAATGGGAGCGCAATAGTGACTCTTCTTACCAGAAAACAACTTTTGCTCGTAGGACCAAAAACTGCATTCGATTCACCTCCATTTAGGATTGGGAAACAAACGCTAGCTAGACTTACAAGAAACACACTCTGCTTTTGAAAAAAGAGCACTCCTCTACTCTACTGTGTTTCCTATAGGGCCAGAACAGTGAGCTTGCTCAGAACAAAAGAACTGTGCTTCCTACACACACGGGGCATGTCTAGTTCAAATCTGCTTACGAAACTCACAAGAACAGTAGCCTCTCTTCAGTCCAATACACTGTACTTGCTGGGAACAGACGCCAGTGCTGTTTGCACTGTGTATGGCAAAGGGAGCACAAAATGGACTCTTCTTAACAGAACACAACTCTCGCTCGTAGGACCAGAAACTGCATGTGTATTTCAACTCCATTTAGGACTGGGAAACAAACACTAGCTCGCCTTACAAGAAACACACTCTGCTTTTGACAAAAGAGCACTCTTCTACTCTACTGTGTTTCCTATGGGGTCCAAACAGAATACTTGCTCAGAACAAAAGAACTGTGCTTCCTACACTCGGGCCATATCAAGTTCATCTCTGCTGAGGAAACTGACAAGAGAAGTAGCTCCTCTTCAGTCCAATACACTGTACTTGCTGGCAACAGATCCCAGTGCTATTTGCACTGTGTATGGCAATGGGAGTCCAATAGTGACTTTCCTTACCAGAAAGCAACTCTTGATCGTAGGAGCAAAAACTGCATGTGATTCAACTCCATTTAGGACTGGGAAACAAATGCTAGCTCGCCTTACAAGTAACACACTCTGCTTTTGAGGAAGGAGCACTCTTCTACTCTACTGTGTTTCCTTTAGCGCCAGAACAGTGAGCTTGCTCAGAACAAAAGAACTGTGCTTCCTACACACACGGCCATATCTAGTTCAATTCTCCTTATCAAACTGACAAGAACAGTAGATCCTCTTCAGTCCAATACACTGTACTTGCTGGGAACAGACGCGAGTACTATTTGCACTGTGTATGGCAATGGGAGCACAATTGTGACTCTTCATACCACAAAACAACTCTTGCTCATAGGACCAGAAATTGAATGTGATTCAACTCCATTTAGGACTGGGAAACAAACGCTAGCTCGCCTTACAAGAAACACACTCTGCTTTTGAAAAAAGAGCACTCTTCTACTCTACTGTGTTTCCTATAGGACCAGAACAGTGAGCTTGCTCAGAACAAAAGAACTGTGCTTCCTACACACACGGGACATATCTAGTTCAACTCTGCTTAGGATACTGATGAGAACAGTAGATCCTCTTCAGTCCAATACACTGTACTTGCTGGGAACAGACGCGAGTGCTATTTGCACTGTGTACCGCAATGGTTGCACAATAGTGACTCTTCTTACCAGGAAACAACTCTTGCTCTTAGGACCTGAAACTACATTTGATTCAATCCACTTAGGGATGGGAAACAAACGCTATCTCGCCTTACAAGAAACACGCTCTGCTTTTGAGAATAGGGAACACATCTACTCTACTGTGTTTCATATGGGGTCCGAACAGTGAGCTTGCTTAGAACAAAAGAACTGTGCTTCCTACACACGGGCCATATCTAGTTCAACTCTGCTTAGGAAACTGACAGGAACAGTAGATCCTCTTCAGTCCAATACACTGTACTTGCTGGGAACAGACGCCAGTGCTATTTGCACTGTGTATGAATATGGGAGCGCAATAGTGACTCTTCTTACCAGAAAACAACTCTTGCTCGTAGGACCAGAAACTGCATGGGATTCAACTCCGTTTCAGACTGGGAAATAAACACTTGCTAGCCTTACAAGAAACACACAATGCTTTTGAGAAAAGAGCACTCTTCTACTCTACTGTGTTTCCTATGGGGTCCGACAATTGAGCTTGCTCAGAACAAAAGAACTGTGCTTCACACACACGGGCCATATCTAGTTCAACTCTGCTTAGGAAACTGACAAGAACAGTAGATCCTCTTCTGTCCAATACACTGTACTTGCTAAGAACAGACGCGAGTGCTATTTGCACTGTTTATGGCAGAGGGAGCACAATAGTGACTTTCCTTACCAGAAAACATCCCTTGCTCGTAGGACCAGAAACTGCATGTGATTCCACTCCATTTAGGACTGGGAAACAAACGCTAGCTCGCTTTACAAGAAACACACTCTGCTTTTGAGAAAAGAGCACTCTTCTACTCTACTGTGTTTCCTATAGGGCAAAAAGAGTGTGCTTCCTCAGAACAAAAGAACTGTTCTTCCTACACACACGGGCTATTACTAGTTCAACTCTGCTTAGGAAACTGACAAGAACAGTAGATCCTCTTCAGTTTAATACACTGTACATGCTGGGAACAGACTCCAGTGCTATTTGCCCTGTGAATGACAAGGGGAAGGCAATAGTGACTCTTCTTACCAGAAAACAATTCTTGCTACTAGGATCAGAAACTGAATGTGATTCAACTCCATTTAGGACTGGGACACAAACGCTAGCTCGCCTTACAAGAAACACACTCTGCTTTTGATAAAAGAGCACTCTTCTACTCTACTGTGTTTCCTATGGGGTCTGAAGTGCGAGCTTGCTCAGAACAAAAGAACTGTGCTTCCTACACACACGGGCCATATCTAGTTCAACTCTGCTTAGGAAACTAACAAGAACAGTAGCTCTTCTTCTGTCCAATACACTGTAATTGCAAAGAACAGTAGCGAGTGTTGTTTGCACTGTGTATGGCAAAAGGATTGCAATAGTGACTCTTCTTACTAGAAAACAACTCTTGCTCATAGGACGAGAAACTGCATGTAATTCAACTCCATTTAGGACTGGGAAACAAACGCTAGCTCACCTTACAAGAAACACACTTTGCTTTTGAGAAAAGAGCACTCTTCTACTCTTCTGTGTTTCCTATAGGACCAGAACAGTGAGCTTGCTCAGAACAAGAGAACTGTGCTTCCTACATATACGGTCCATATCTAGTTCAACTCTGCTTAGGAAACTGACAAGAAATGTAGATCATCTTCAGTCCAATACACTGTACATGCTGGGAACAGACGCCAGTGCTATTTGCCCTGTGTATGACAATGGGAGCACAATAGTGACTCTTCTTACCAGAAAAAACTCTTGATCGTAGCACCAGAAACTGCATGTGATTCAACTCCATTTAGGACTGGGAAACAAACACTAGCTAGCCTTACAAGAAACACACTCTTCTTTTGAGTAAAGAGCACTCTTCTATTCTACTGTGTTTCCTATGGGGTCCGAACAGTGAGCTTGCTCAGAACAAAGAACTGTGCTTCCTACACACACGGGCCATATCTAGTTCAACTCTGCTTAGGAAACTGACAAGAGCAGTAGCTCCTCTTCAGTCCAATACACTGTACTTGCTGGGAACAGACACGAGTGCTATTTGCACTGTGTATGGCAAAGGGAGCACAATAGTGACTTTCCTTTCCAGAAAACAACTCTTGCTCGTAGGACCAGAAACTGCATGTGATTCAACTCCATTTTGGACTGGGAAACAAACGCAAGCTCGCCTTACAAGAAACACACTCTGCTTTTGAGAAAAGAGCACTCTTCTACTCTACTGTGTTTCCTATAGGCCAGAAGAGTGAGCTAGCTCAGAACAAAAGAACTGTGCTTCCTACACACACGGGCCATATCGAGTTCAACTCTGCTTAGGAAACTGACAAGAGCAGTAGCTCCTCTTCAGTCAAATACACTGTACTTGCTGGGAACAGACACGAGTGCTATTTGCACTGTGTATGGCAAAGGGAGCACAATAGTGACTTTCCTTTCCAGAAAACAACTCTTGCTCGTAGGACCAGAAACTGCATGTGATTCAACTCCATTTTGGACTGGGAAACAAACGCAAGCTCGCCTTACAAGAAACCTACTCTGCTTTTGAGAAAAGCGCACTCTTCTACTCTACTGTGTTTCCTATAGGCCAGAAGAGTGAGCTAGCTCAGAACAAAAGAACTGTGCTTCCTACACACACGGGCCATATCTAGTTCAACTCTGCTTAGGAAACTGACAAGAACAGTAGATCCTCTTCAGTCCAATACACTTTACATGCTGGGAACAGACGCGAGTGCTATTTGCCCTGTGTATGACAATGGGAGCGCAATAGTGACTCTACTTACCATAAAACAACTCTTGCTCGTAGGACCAGAAACTGCATGTGATTGAACTCCATTTAGGACTGGGAAACAAACACTACCTCGCCTTACAAGAAACACATTCTCCTTTTGAGAAAAGAGCACTCTTCTACTCTCCTGTGTTTCCTATAGGGCCAGAAGAGTGAGGTTGCTCAGAACAAAAGAAGTGTACTTCTAACACACACGGGCCATATCTAGTTCAACTCTGCTTAGGAAACTGACAAGAACAGTAGATCCTCTTCAGTCCAATACACTGTACGTCCTGGGAGCAGACGCGAGTCCTATTTGCCCTGTGTATGGCAATGGGAGCACAATAGTGACTCTTCTTCTAGAAAACAAGTCTTTCTTGTAGGACCAGAAACTGCATGTGATTCAACTCCATTTAGGACTGGGAAACAAACGCTAGCTCGCCTTACAAGAAACACACTCTGCTTTTGAGAAAAGAGCACTCTTCTACTCTACTGTGTTTCCTATAGGGCCAAAACAGTGAGCTTGCTCAGAACAAAAGAACTGTGCTTCCTACACACACGGGCCATATCTAGTTCAACTCTGCTTAGGAAACTGACAAGAACAGTAGATCCTCTTCAGTCAAATACACTGTACTTGCTGGGAACAGACGCCAGTGCTATTTGCCCTGTGTATGTCAATGGGAGCGCAATAGTGACTCTTCTTACCAGAAAACAACTCTTGCTCCTAGGATCAGAAACTGCATGTGATTCAATTCCATTTAGGAGTGGGAAACAAACGCTAGCTCGCCTTACAAGAAACACACTCTGATTTTGAGAAAAAAGCACTCTTCTACTCTACTGTGTTTCCTATGGGGTCCGAACAGTGAGCTTGCTCAGAACAAAAGAACTGTGCTTCCTACACACACGAGCCATATCTAGTTCAACTCTGCTTAGGAAACTGACAAGAACAGTAGCTCCTCATCTGTTCAATACACTGTACTTGCAAAGAACAGTAGCGAGTGTTGTTTGTACTGTGTATGGCAATAGGAGCGCAATAGTGACTCTTCTTACCAGAAAAATACTCTTGCTCATAGGACAAGAAACTGCACCTAATTCAACTCCATTTAGGACTGGGAAACAAACGCTCGCTCACCTTACAAGAAACACATCTGCTTTTGAGAAAAGAGCACTCTTCTACTCTTCTGTGTTTCCTATAGGACCAAAACAGTGAGCTTGCTCAGAACAAAAGAACTGTGCTTCCTACACACACGGGCCATATCTCATTCAACTCTGCTTAAAAAACTGACAAGAACAGTAGCTCCTCTTCAGTCCAATACACTGTACTTGCTGGGAACAGACGTCAGTGCAATTTGCACTGTTTATGGCAAAGGGAGCACAATAGTGACTTTCCTTACCAGAAAACATCCCTTGCTCGTAGGACCAGAAACTGCATGTGATTCAACTCCATTTTGGACTGGGAAACAAACGCTAGCTCGCCTTACAAGAAACACACTCTGCTTTTGAGAAAAGAGCATTCTTCAATTCTACTGTGTTTCCTATGGGGTCCGAACAGTGAGCTTGCTCAGAACAAAAAAACTGTGCTTCCTACACACACGGGCTATATCTAGTTCAACTCTGCTTAGGAAACTGACAAGAAGAGTAGATCATCTTCAGTCCAATACACTGTACATGCTGGGAACAGACGCCAGTGCTATTTGCCCTGTGTATGATAACTGGAGCGCAATAGTGACTCTTCTTACCAGAAAACAGCTCTTGCTCGTAGGACCAGAAATTGCATGTGATTCAACTCCATTTAGGACTGGGAAACAAACGCAAGCTCTCCTTACAAGAAACACACTTTGCTTTTTAGAAAAGAGAACTCTTCTACTCTAATGTGTTTCCTATGGGGTCTGAAAAGTGAGCTTGCTCAGAACAAAAGAACTGTGCTTCCTACACACAGGGGCCATATCTATTTACACTGCTTAGGAAACTGACAAGAACAGTAGCTCCTCTTCAGTCCAATACACTGTACATGCTGGGAACAGACGCCAGTGCTATTTGCCCTGTGTATGACAATGGGAGCACAAAAGTGACTCTTCTTACCAGAAAACAACTCTTGCTCGTAGGACCAGAAACTGCGTGTGATTCAACTCCATTTAGGACTGGGAAACAAATGCTAGCTTGCCTTACAAGAAACACACTCTGCTTTTGAGAAAAAAGCAGTATTCTACTGTAATGTGTTTCCTATATGGCCAGAACATTGAGCTTGCTCAGAACAAAAGAACTGTGCTTCCTACACACACGGGCAATATCTAGTTCAACTCTGCTTAGGAATCTGACAAGAACAGTAGCTCCTCTTCAGTCCAATACACTGTACTTGCTGGGAAAAGTCGCGTGTGCTATTTGCACTGTGTATGAGAAAGGGAGCGCAATAGTTACTTTCCTTACCAGAAAACAACTCTTGCTCGTGGGACCAAAAACTGCATGTGATTCAACTCCATTTAGGACTGGGAAACAAACGCTACCTCGCCTTACAAGAAACACACTCTGCTTTTGAGAAAAGAACACTCTTCTACTCTACTGTGTTTCATATATGGCCAAAATAGTGAGCTTGCTCAGAACAAAAGAACTGTGGTTCCTACACACACGGCCATATCTAGTTCAACTCTGCTTAGGAAACTGACAAGAACAGTAGCTCCTCTTCATTCCAATACACTGTACTTGCTGGGAAGAGACGCGAGTGCTATTTGCACTGTGTATGGCAATGGGAGCGTAATAGTGGCTTTCTTTACCAGAAAACAACTCTTGCTCGTGGGACCAAAAACTGCATGTGATTCAACTCCATTTAGGAGTGGGAAACAAACGCTAGCTCGCCTTACAAGGAACACACTCTGCTTTTGAGAAAAGAGCACTCTTCTACTCTACTGTGTTTCCTATAGGGCCAAAACAGTGAGCTTGGTCAGAACAAACGAACTGTGATTCCTACACACACGGGCCATATCTAGTTCAACTCTGCTTAGGAATCTGACAAGAACAGTAGCTCCTCTTCAGTCCAATACACATTACTTGCTGGGAACAGACGAGAGTGCTATTTGCAGTGTGTATGGCAATGGGAGCGAAATAGTGACTCTTCTTACCAGAAAAAAACTCTTGCTCATAGGACGAAAAACTGCATGGGATTCAACTACATTTAGGACTGGGAAACAAATGTGAGCTCGCCTTACAAGAAACACACTCTGCTTTTGAGAAAAGAGCACTCTTCTACTCTACTGTGTTTCCTATAGGGCCAGAACAGTGAGCTTGCTCAAAACAAAGGAACTGTGCTTCCTACACACACGGGCCATATCTAGATCAATTCTGCTTAGGAAACTGACAAGAACAGTAGATCCTCTTAAGTCCAATACACTGTACATGCTGGGAACAGATGCCAGTGCTATATGCCCTGTGTATGACAATGGGAGCGCACTAGTGACTCTTCTTACCAGAAAACAACTCTTGCTCGTAGGACCAGAAACTGCATGTGATTCAACTCCATTTAGGACTGAGAAACAAACGCTAACTTGCCTTACAAGAAACACACTCTGCTTTTGAGAAAAGGGCACTCTTCTACTCTACTGTATTTCCTCTGGGGTCCGAACAGTGAGCTTGCTCAGAAGAAAAGAACTGTGCTTCCTACACACACGGCCATAGCTAGTTCAATTCTGCTTAGGAAACTGACAAGAACAGTAGATCCTCTTCCGTCCAATACACTGTACATGCTGGGAACAGACCCCAGGGCTACTTGCCCTATGTATGACAATGGGAGCACAAAAGTGACTCTTCTTACTAGAAAACAACTCTTGCTCGTAGGACCAGAAACTGCATGTGATTCAACTCCATTTAGGACTGGGAAACAAACACTAGCTCGCCTTACAAGAAACACAATCTGTTTTTGAGAAAAGAGCACTCTTCTACTATAGTGTTTTTCCTATTGGGCCACAACAGTGAGCTTGCTCAAAACAAAAGAACTGTGCTTCCTACACACACAGCCATATCTAGTTCAACTCTGCTTAGGAAACTGACAAGAACAGTAGATCCTCTTCAGTCCAATACACTGTACATGCTGGGAACACGCCAGTGCTATTTGCCCTGTGTATGACAATGTGAGCGCAATAGTGACTCTTCTTACCAGAAAACAACTCTTGCTCGTAGGACCAGAAACTGCATGTGATTCAACTCCAATTTTATTTGGGAAACAAACGCTAGCTTGCATTACAAGAAACACACTCTGCTTTTGAGAAAAGAGCACTCTTCTACTCTACTGTATTTCCTATGGGGTATGAACAGTGAGCTTGCTGAGAACAAAAGAACTGTGCTTCCTACACACACGGCCATATCTAGTTCAATTCTGCTTAGGAAACTGACAAGAACAGTAGCTCCTCTTCAGTCCAATACACTGTACATGCTGGGAACAGACGCCAGTGGTATTTGCCCTGTGTATGACAGTGGGAGCGCAGTAGTGACTCTTCTTACCAGAAAACAACTCTTGCTCGTAGGACCAGAAAATGCATGTAATTCAACTCCCATTTAGGACTGGGAAACAAACGCTAGCTCGCCTTACAAGAAACACACTCTGTTTTTGAGAAAAGAGCACTCTTCTACACTACTGTGTTTCCTATAAGGCCAGAACAGTGAGCTTGCTCAGAACAAAAGAACTGTGCTTCCTACACACACAGGCCATATATAGTTTAACTCTGCTTAGGAAACTAACAAGAACAGTAGCTCCTATTCAGTCCAATACACTGTACTTGCTGGGAACAGATGCGAGTGCTATTTGAACTGTGTATGGCAATGGGAGCGCAATAGTGACTTTCCTTACCAGAAAACAACTCTTGTGTGTAGGACCAGAAACTGCATGTGATTCAACTCCATTTAGGACTTGGAATCAAATGCTAGCTCGCCTTATAAGAAACACTTTCTGCTTTTGAGAAAAGAGCCCTCTTCTACTCTACTGTGTTTCCTATAGGGTCAGAACAGTGAGCTTGCTCAGAACAAAAGAACTGTGCTTCCTACACACACGTGCCATATCTAGTGCAACTCTGCTTAGGAAACTGACAAGAACAGTAGCTCCTCTTCAGTCCAATACACTGTACTTGCTGGGAACAGACGCGAGTGCTATTTTTACTGTGTATGGCAATGGGAGCGCAATAGTGACTCTTCTTACCAGAAAACAACTTTTGCTCGTAGGACCAAAAACTGCATTCGATTCACCTCCATTTAGGATTGGGAAACAAACGCTAGCTAGACTTACAAGAAACACACTCTGCTTTTGAAAAAAGAGCACTCCTCTACTCTACTGTGTTTCCTATAGGGCCAGAACAGTGAGCTTGCTCAGAACAAAAGAACTGTGCTTCCTACACACACGGGGCATGTCTAGTTCAAATCTGCTTACGAAACTCACAAGAACAGTAGCCTCTCTTCAGTCCAATACACTGTACTTGCTGGGGAACAGACGCCAGTGCTGTTTGCACTGTGTATGGCAAAGGGAGCACAAAATGGACTCTTCTTAACAGAACACAACTCTCGCTCGTAGGACCAGAAACTGCATGTGTATTTCAACTCCATTTAGGACTGGGAAACAAACACTAGCTCGCCTTACAAGAAACACACTCTGCTTTTGACAAAAGAGCACTCTTCTACTCTACTGTGTTTCCTATGGGGTCCAAACAGAATACTTGCTCAGAACAAAAGAACTGTGCTTCCTACACTCGGGCCATATCAAGTTCATCTCTGCTGAGGAAACTGACAAGAGAAGTAGCTCCTCTTCAGTCCAATACACTGTACTTGCTGGCAACAGATCCCAGTGCTATTTGCACTGTGTATGGCAATGGGAGTCCAATAGTGACTTTCCTTACCAGAAAGCAACTCTTGATCGTAGGAGCAAAAACTGCATGTGATTCAACTCCATTTAGGACTGGGAAACAAATGCTAGCTCGCCTTACAAGTAACACACTCTGCTTTTGAGGAAGGAGCACTCTTCTACTCTACTGTGTTTCCTTTAGCGCCAGAACAGTGAGCTTGCTCAGAACAAAAGAACTGTGCTTCCTACACACACGGCCATATCTAGTTCAATTCTCCTTATCAAACTGACAAGAACAGTAGATCCTCTTCAGTCCAATACACTGTACTTGCTGGAACAGACGCGAGTACTATTTGCACTGTGTATGGCAATGGGAGCACAATTGTGACTCTTCATACCACAAAACAACTCTTGCTCATAGGACCAGAAATTGAATGTGATTCAACTCCATTTAGGACTGGGAAACAAACGCTAGCTCGCCTTACAAGAAACACACTCTGCTTTTGAAAAAAGAGCACTCTTCTACTCTACTGTGTTTCCTATAGGACCAGAACAGTGAGCTTGCTCAGAACAAAAGAACTGTGCTTCCTACACACACGGGACATATCTAGTTCAACTCTGCTTAGGATACTGATGAGAACAGTAGATCCTCTTCAGTCCAATACACTGTACTTGCTGGGAACAGACGCGAGTGCTATTTGCACTGTGTACCGCAATGGTTGCACAATAGTGACTCTTCTTACCAGGAAACAACTCTTGCTCTTAGGACCTGAAACTACATTTGATTCAATCCACTTAGGGATGGGAAACAAACGCTATCTCGCCTTACAAGAAACACGCTCTGCTTTTGAGAATAGGGAACACATCTACTCTACTGTGTTTCATATGGGGTCCGAACAGTGAGCTTGCTTAGAACAAAAGAACTGTGCTTCCTACACACGGGCCATATCTAGTTCAACTCTGCTTAGGAAACTGACAGGAACAGTAGATCCTCTTCAGTCCAATACACTGTACTTGCTGGGAACAGACGCCAGTGCTATTTGCACTGTGTATGAATATGGGAGCGCAATAGTGACTCTTCTTACCAGAAAACAACTCTTGCTCGTAGGACCAGAAACTGCATGGGATTCAACTCCGTTTCAGACTGGGAAATAAACACTTGCTAGCCCTTACAAGAAACACACAATGCTTTTGAGAAAAGAGCACTCTTCTACTCTACTGTGTTTCCTATGGGTCCGACAATTGAGCTTGCTCAGAACAAAAGAACTGTGCTTCACACACACGGGCCATATCTAGTTCAACTCTGCTTAGGAAACTGACAAGAACAGTAGATCCTCTTCTGTCCAATACACTGTACTTGCTAAGAACAGACGCGAGTGCTATTTGCACTGTTTATGGCAGAGGGAGCACAATAGTGACTTTCCTTACCAGAAAACATCCCTTGCTCGTAGGACCAGAAACTGCATGTGATTCCACTCCATTTAGGACTGGGAAACAAACGCTAGCTCGCTTTACAAGAAACACACTCTGCTTTTGAGAAAAGAGCACTCTTCTACTCTACTGTGTTTCCTATAGGGCAAAAAGAGTGTGCTTCCTCAGAACAAAAGAACTGTTCTTCCTACACACACGGGCTATTACTAGTTCAACTCTGCTTAGGAAACTGACAAGAACAGTAGATCCTCTTCAGTCCAATACACTGTACATGCTGGGAACAGACTCCAGTGCTATTTGCCCTGTGAATGACAAGGGGAAGGCAATAGTGACTCTTCTTACCAGAAAACAATTCTTGCTACTAGGATCAGAACTGAATGTGATTCAACTCCATTTAGGACTGGGACACAAACGCTAGCTCGCCTTACAAGAAACACACTCTGCTTTTGATAAAAGAGCACTCTTCTACTCTACTGTGTTTCCTATGGGGTCTGAAGTGCGAGCTTGCTCAGAACAAAAGAACTGTGCTTCCTACACACACGGGCCATATCTAGTTCAACTCTGCTTAGGAAACTAACAAGAACAGTAGCTCTTCTTCTGTCCAATACACTGTAATTGCAAAGAACAGTAGCGAGTGTTGTTTGCACTGTGTATGGCAAAAGGATTGCAATAGTGACTCTTCTTACTAGAAAACAACTCTTGCTCATAGGACGAGAACTGCATGTAATTCAACTCCATTTAGGACTGGGAAACAAACGCTAGCTCACCTTACAAGAAACACACTTTGCTTTTGAGAAAAGAGCACTCTTCTACTCTTCTGTGTTTCCTATAGGACCAGAACAGTGAGCTTGCTCAGAACAAGAGAACTGTGCTTCCTACATATACGGTCCATATCTAGTTCAACTCTGCTTAGGAAACTGACAAGAAATGTAGATCATCTTCAGTCCAATACACTGTACATGCTGGGAACAGACGCCAGTGCTATTTGCCCTGTGTATGACAATGGGAGCACAATAGTGACTCTTCTTACCAGAAAAAACTCTTGATCGTAGCACCAGAAACTGCATGTGATTCAACTCCATTTAGGACTGGGAAACAAACACTAGCTAGCCTTACAAGAAACACACTCTTCTTTTGAGTAAAGAGCACTCTTCTATTCTACTGTGTTTCCTATGGGGTGCCGAACAGTGAGCTTGCTCAGAACAAAGAACTGTGCTTCCTACACACACGGGCCATATCTAGTTCAACTCTGCTTAGGAAACTGACAAGAGCAGTAGCTCCTCTTCAGTCCAATACACTGTACTTGCTGGGAACAGACACGAGTGCTATTTGCACTGTGTATGGCAAAGGGAGCACAATAGTGACTTTCCTTTCCAGAAAACAACTCTTGCTCGTAGGACCAGAAACTGCATGTGATTCAACTCCATTTTGGACTGGGAAACAAACGCAAGCTCGCCTTACAAGAAACACACTCTGCTTTTGAGAAAAGAGCACTCTTCTACTCTACTGTGTTTCCTATAGGCCAGAAGAGTGAGCTAGCTCAGAACAAAAGAACTGTGCTTCCTACACACACGGGCCATATCGAGTTCAACTCTGCTTAGGAAACTGACAAGAGCAGTAGCTCCTCTTCAGTCAAATACACTGTACTTGCTGGAACAGACACGAGTGCTATTTGCACTGTGTATGGCAAAGGGAGCACAATAGTGACTTTCCTTTCCAGAAAACAACTCTTGCTCGTAGGACCAGAAACTGCATGTGATTCAACTCCATTTTGGACTGGGAAACAAACGCAAGCTCGCCTTACAAGAAACCTACTCTGCTTTTGAGAAAAGCGCACTCTTCTACTCTACTGTGTTTCCTATAGGCCAGAAGAGTGAGCTAGCTCAGAACAAAAGAACTGTGCTTCCTACACACACGGGCCATATCTAGTTCAACTCTGCTTAGGAAACTGACAAGAACAGTAGATCCTCTTCAGTCCAATACACTTTACATGCTGGGAACAGACGCGAGTGCTATTTGCCCTGTGTATGACAATGGGGAGCGCAATAGTGACTCTACTTACCATAAAACAACTCTTGCTCGTAGGACCAGAAACTGCATGGTGATTGAACTCCATTTAGGACTGGGGAA